>NW_027189131.1:644558-715143 GCF_040958095.1 Procambarus clarkii
TTTACACACAAATTCTTTGTATTTATACTCTATTGGATGAGGTAATATGGTACAAAAGTTTTGGGTGAGGTGACAAACACAAGACAGAACATGGAACAATGGGTATAAATTGGATCAGTGAACATATGAATGGAAGTAACTGCAGAAGGTCTATTGGCCCATACTTCCTCTTGCTCCTTCCATATTGGTTTAGGGTCTTGAAGTAGGTAGAATATAGTTGTGCATTAATTGGCTGTTGATTGCTGGTGTTGACTTTTTGATGTGTAGTGCCTCGCTGATGTCAAGCCGCCTGCTATCGCCGTACCTATCGATGACTTCTGTGTTCTTTATTAAGATTTCTCTGGTGATGATCTGGTTGTGAGAAGCGATTATGTGTTCCTTGAAGCCTCCCTGTTGCTTATGCATTGTTAGTCGCCTAGAAACAGACGTTGTTGTAATGCCTATATACTGAGTTCTTTGGGGCTTACAGTCCCCAAGTGGGCATTTAAAGGCATAGACGACGTTGGTCTCCTTCAAAGCATTCTGCTTGATGTCAGGCGAGTTTTTTATAAGTAGATTGGCCGTTTTTTTGGTTTTAATAAATTATCAATTGTATATTCTGATTTTTGTCTGTAGGGATGACGTTCCTATGAACAATATCTTTCAGGACCCCTTTCCTCCGTTTTATGAGCCGTCGAAAAGAAGTTCCTTTAAAATAGTCTAATTGGGGGTACAAGTGTTGTGTTGTTGACTCTTCAGAAGTTGCATGGCGTTTTAACTTTTCATTTTATGATGTCTTCAACGAAACCGTTAGAGAAGCCGTTGTTGACTAGGACTTGCCTTACCCAACAGAGTTCTTCATGGACTTCTTTCCATCCTGAGCTGTGGCTTATAGCATGGTCGACGTAAGCATTGACAACACTCCTCGTGTACCTGTCTGGGTAGTCACTATTGACATTGAGGCACATTCCTATGTTTGTTTCTTTGGTGTAGACTGCAGTATGGAAGCCTCCGCTCCTTTCCATGACAGTTACATCAAGAAAGGGTAGCTTCCCATTGTTCTCCACCTCGGACGTGAAACTCAACACAGAATTCTGCTCAAATGCCTCTTTCAGCTGCTGCAGATCTCTGGCATCAGGTACCTGTGTAAAAATGTCGTCAACATACCTGCAGTATATGGCGGGTTTCCAGCCCATGTTAACTAAGACCCTCTGTTCGATGGTGCCCATGTAGATGTTCGCAAACAGGACACCTAGGGGAAAACCTATGGCGACCCCATCTACTTGCTTATACATGTGCCCATCCGGGCTCACAAAGGGTGCCTCTTTAGTACAAGCTTGGAGTAGTTTCCTCAGTATGCTTTCTGGCATGTCAAGAGGAGTGCAAGCCGGGTCACGATACACTCTATACACGATATGGCCTGGTTTGGGTGATAATCCATGTGTACCATGTACCATAGGCACATGTGTACCTATGAGTGTGTGTGTATGTGTATGTGTGTGTGTGTGTGTGTTTGTTTGCTTGCTTTACATGAATCTGATCGATTAACATGTGTATATTTGATTATTATTGAGTAAACACATTAATGGAGAATGGCCTGATATGGGTGATAATCCATGTGTACCATTCACCATAGGCACATGTGTACCTAGGTGTGTGTGTGTGTGTGTGTGTTTGTTTATGATATATTAATTTGATAAGTTATCACGTGTACATGTGAGTATCAATGTGTACACACATTGATACACACAGTCCGGGTCATGGGATGGTAGACGCGTTGCTCGGTGCTCGTTCGATTAAGCTTCATATTTCGGGACATTAGAGGGATACACGGAAAATTCGTTGATTAGTGATTATACAAAGTGCAACACCCCGATTAGAAACTACAAAATTCATGGATTGCGTCCGATAGTGCAAATTAGTCAAGACCAGGGGTACGACATCAGTGTCAAGACAAGCACGTGGCGCCACTGATTGGTCAGAGGGTACGCAACTTGATGTGACAGTGAAGACGAAACCTAATAGCGAATAGAATAGTGAGGAAGTGAGTCTAAAACGTGCAGCATTAGAGCTATACCGGTGCTTAGGGGAACAAGAAGCTGATTACTGGTGGTATAAGGAATAAGAGGGAGGTATCTACGCCTAGCAGCAGCGTGGACTCTAGCAGGCCTACGAGACGTCAACAGTACTTCTATCATATGTTTGTGTTGTGGGGGGGGGGGGGGGGAGTGGAATGATGGTGAGGCCTCTCAATAAGTCAGTACACTACTAGTGTACAGACTTAATGTATTATAATAGTTAGTCTTGGATATAAGTAACAAACATAAACGAACCTCAAGACACTGTACACGGCTCACGGCTCACGTGGGTTCTCGTTTCGTGGCACCCAAGTGGGAACAAAAAAAAAACTACACAACCCCCTACCTACTCTCACCCCTACCCCCACCCCCCTCACTGTAGCACCTCCAACAGTACAGTACTCCAACAGTACCCTTAAGTCCTCAACAGAGTGCAGGGTTTATATAATATCATATCAAAGTCACTAAAGCATTCCATTCAATGATACAAGATAAATTGGTAGACAGGAGGCTAGGACCTTAATATGACCTCACCGGACAAGCCGCTAAGTCCCCTAGATTTCCCCCCCCCCCCTAATATCTAAGTCTAATATCTCCCCCAGAGATATTAGAAAGAACTTTTTTAGTGTCAGAGTGGTTGACAAATGGAATGCATAAGGAAGTAATGTGGTGGAGGCTGACTCCATACACAGTTTCAAGTGTAGATATGATAGAGCCCAATAGGCTCAGGAAGCTGTACACCTGTTGATTGACGGTTGAGAGGCGGGACCAAAGAGCCAGAGCTCAACCCCCACAAACACAACTAGGTGAGTACACATAGACACACTCACACACACACACACACACACACACACACACACACACACACACACACACACAACACACACACACGGGGGCCTTGTAGCCTGGTGGATAGCGCGCAGGACTCGTAATTCTGTGGCGCGGGTTCCATTCCCGCACGAGGCAGAAACAAATGGGCAAAGTTTCTTTCACCCTAAGTGCCCCTGTTACCTAGCAGTAAATAGGTACCTGGGAGTTAGTCAGCTGACACGGGCTGCTTCCTGGGGTGTGTGTGTGTGTGTGTGGGGTGAAAAAAAAAAGTAGTTAGTAAACAGTTGATTGACAGTTGAGAGGCGGGCCGAAAGAGCAAAGCTCAACCCCCGCAAAAACACAACTAGTAAACACACACACACAGCATGTCAGAGAACCCACAAGGATGAGAGGAAATGACGAACCAGCGAGACTACCTGGTCTTCACCCTGAACGACTCTGACATAAGAGAAATCGGTTTGGAGGCCCCAGTAGGAATGAACGACCACAGTGTATTGGTGTTTGAGTACCTGATTGAAGAAGGGTTATTGAACTCGAGGAGGGATACGGAAACCAAAAGGTTAGCATACCGAAAAAGAAACTATGAGGAGATAAGAAAATTCCTAACAGATATAGCATGGGAAACAGAGCTCAGGGAAAATACGGCCCAAGATATGATGGACTACATCACGCAAAATTGCAAGGACGCAGCAAACAAGTTTGTCCCAGCCCAAAAGGAAAACCGTGAAATGAAGATGAGAAACCCATGGTTTAATCAGAGAAGTAGGCTAGCTAAGCAGCAAAGTAAAAGGGCATGGAGAAACTATAGGAATAACAGGACACTGGAGAGCAGAGAAAGATACCAGAATGCCAGGAATGAATATGTCAGGATGAGAAGAGAGGCAGAAAGACAATACGAAAATGACATCGCAAGCAAGGCAAAGACTCAGCCTAAATTGCTGCATAGCCACATCAGGAGAAAAACAACAGTAAAGGAACAGGTTATGAAATTAAGGATAGGGACAGAACGATTCACTACACACGACAAGGAGGTGTGTGAGGAACTGAATAAGAAATTCCAAGAGGTCTTCACCTGAGAGCAAGGAGAAATCCAAGAGATAAGAGAGGGAATAGCTAACCAGGAACCACTGGAAGAGTTTGAGATTACCAGCGGGGAAGTAAGGAAGTGTTTACTAGAGTTGGATGTGACAAAGGCTATAGGCGCAGATGGAATCTCCCCTTGGATACTAAAGGAAGGAGCAGAAGAACTGTGCCTCCCACTCTCCATAGTGTATAACAAATCTCTGGCAACAGGGGAACTGCCAGAAATTTGGAAAGCAACTAACGTAGTCCCGATATACAAGAAAGGGGATAGACAGGAGGCACTGAATTACAGGCCAGTGTCCCTAACCTGCATACCATGCAAGCTAATGGAGAAGATTGTGCGAAGAAAGCTAGTGGAGCACCTGGAGCGAAAGAACTTTGTAACACAGCATCAACAGGGATGGCAGGTCCTGCCTCACAGGGTTACTTGAATTCTACGACCAGGCAACAAAAATAAGGCAAGAAAGAGAAGGGTGGGCAGACTGCATATTTTTGGATTGTCAGAAAGCCTTTGATACAGTGCCACACAAGAGGCTAGTGAAAAAGCTGAAGATGCAGGCTGGAGTGAAAGGGAAGGTACTCCGTTGGATACAGGAGTACCTAAGCAACAGGAGACAACGAGTCAGTGAGAGGGGTGAGGTCTCAGATTGGCGAGACGTTACGAGTGGAGTCCCGCAGGGGTCAGTCCTTGACCCTATACTGTTTCTGATAAATGTAAATGATCTCCCAGAGGGTATAGAATTGTTTCTCTCTATGTTTGCCGACGATGCAAAAATTATGAGGAGGATTGAAGCTGAGGACGAAAGTAGAAGGCTACAAGATGACGTAGACAGACTGAGTGAATGGGCCAACAAATGGCTGTTGAAGTTCAACCCGAGTAAATGCAAAGTAATGAAACTAAGCAGTGGAAATAGGAGGCCAGACACAGGATACAGAATAGGAGATGAAGTACTTAATGAAACGAACAGAGAGAAAGATCTAGGAGTTGATATCACACCAAACCTGTCTCCTGAAGCCCACATAAAAAGAATAACGTCTGCGGCATATGCGAGGCTGGCTAACATCAGAACAGCGTTCAGGAACCTGTTTAAGGAATCATTCAGAATCTTGTACACCACATATGTATGACCAATCCTGGAGTATGCGGCCCCAGCATGGAGCCCGTACCTTGTCAAGCACAAGACGAAGCTGGAAAAAGTACAAAGATATGCCACTAGACTAGTCCCAGAACTAAGAGGCATGAGTTACGAGGAAAGGCTGCGGGAAATGCACCTTACGGCACTGGAAGACAGAAGAGTAAGGGGGACATGATTACAACCTACAAAATCCTCAGAGGAATCGACCAGGTAAACAAGGACAAACTATTCAACACTGGTGGGATGCGAACAAGGGGACACAGGTGGAAACTGAGTACCCACATGAGCCACAGAGACGTTAGAAGGAACTTTTTCAGTGTCAGAGTAGTTAACGGATGGAATGCATTAGGCAGTGATGTGGTGGAGGTTGACTCCATACACAGTTTTAAATGTAGATATGATAGAGCCCAGTAGGCTCAGGAATCTGTACACCAGTTGATTGACAGTTGAGAGGCAGGACCAAAGAACCAAAGCTCAAACCCCGCAAGCACAAATAGGTGAATACACACACACACAATCACAAACAGGATTTGACACCCTGGCGAGAAGCGACCATTCTTATCTCCTCCTAGCTGACACTTCCCTCTCTCACTCTCTCCTCTCCCCCTCTCTCTCATTAGTTCCCCCTCTCTCTCCTCCCTCTAACTCTCTCCCTCTCTACCACTCCCTCCCCCTCTCTCACTCACACTTGTCTCCCCCCCATTTCTCTCTGTCTCTGTGTCTGTGTCTCTCTCTCTCTCTCTCTCTCTCTCTCTCTCTCTCTCTCTCTGTCTCTCTGTCTCTCTGTCTCTCTGTCTCTCTGTCTCTCTCTCTCTCTCCCCTTCTCTCTCCTCCTTCTCTCTTCCCCTTCTTCTCTATCATCTCTCTCCCCCCTTCTCTCTCATCTCTCTCTCCCCCCCTCTCTCTCATCTCTCTCTCCCACCTTCTCTCTCATCTCTCTCCCTTCTTCTCTCTCATTTCTTCCCCCCTTCTCTCTCATCTCTCCCCTTCTCTGTCATCTCTCCCCCCTTCCCTCTCATCTCTCTCCCCCCTTCTCTCTCGTCTCTCCCCCCCTTCTCTCTCATCCCTCTTCCCCTTCTCTCGTATCTCTCTCCCCACCACCCCCTTCTCTCTCATCTCTCCCCCTTCTCTCTCATCTCTCTCCCTCTCTCTCATCTTTCCCCCCTTCTCTCTCACCTCTCTCCTCACCCCCTTCTCTCTCATCTCTCCCCCCCTTCTCTCTCATCTCTCCCCCCTTCTCTCTCATCTCTCTCCCCCCTTCTTTATCATCTCTCTCCCCCCATTCTCTCTCATCTCTCTCCCCCCCCTTCTCTCTGATCTCTCTCCCCCCCTTCTCTCTGATCTCTCTCCGCCTCCTCTCTCTCATCCCTCTCCCCCCTTCTCTCTTATCTCTCTCCCCACCCCCCTTCTCTCTCATCTCTTTCCCCCCTTCTCTCTCATCTCTCCCCCTTCTCGCTCATCTCTCTTCCCCCTTCTCCCTCATCTCTCTCCCCCTTCTCTCTCATCTCTCTCCCCCCCTTCTCTATCATATCTCTCCCCCCTTTCTCTATCATCTCTCTCCCCCCTTCTCTATCATCTCTCTCTCCCCCCGTCTCTCTCATCTCTCCCCTCCATCTCTCTCATCCCACTCCCTCCTTCTCTCTTATCTCCCCCCCCCCCCCCTTCTCTCTCATCTCTCTCAACTATCTCCCACCTCTATCTCTCTCATAGGGAGAAAACATGTCTGTGAGATTGACTCTGGAAAGCAACCACAGGAAGACAAACATGGGAGGGACAAACTCAGAGGATGGGGGGGAACAGGAAGCCTGGATTAAGGGAATATTCCACCAAATGTGGGATTAATTCAGTGAAGGACTGAAGGTAAGGAGGGAGACAGTAACCAACCTGCAGGATGAACTAAGGGCAGCAAAGGAGGAGATAAGAAGCCTGAAGGAGACTCCCTCTCCAATGTAAGACACGAACTGAGATAGGAATGCTACTGTTGAGGGGAATTCTTCACCACAACGCTCTTTTGCAGAACTGCTTAAAAAGAACCCTGAAGCTAGGTCTGCAGTTGGGGAAGTTGACATGGAAGTAGCTTCTCAGGATGCAGCTAAATGTACTAGCCAGCTGATAGAGCAGAAAAGAGCAGAAGTAATATTAGGCATTAAGGAGCAAACAGGGACCGGTCCAATGGACAGGAGAGAGAACGACAAAAATGAAGTTAATGAGATCCTTAAGGGACTAAAGATGGAAAGGGCTGACCAAAATATCGAAAAGATTTTCAGGATTGGACGGTACAACAAGGACAGAGACCGACTGATAAAGGTGGTATTCACAAGCAAGAGATTTGTTAGCAAGGAAGAGTGGACTAGCAAATGTACAGAAGTTCAAAAAAGTATTCGTACAGAGGGATATGACAAGAGACGAGAGTAGGAAGGCAGCATCCGCCAGGATGGAGTGCAGGGAGAGAGAAAGAAATCAGGGAGTCACAACCCCGAACCCTACAATCCCAGAGGGGACCGGGGGAACCCTCCACAAGCAGCTCAACAGACAGTGAGAGAATTAAGCACCTCCCCCATCCTCCACCCAATAGATGCCCTACCTGCCCCAACCCCTGGTGCCCACCTTGGGTACTTTCCTCCCACTCCCCCCTCCTCAGGAACTCCCATCTCCCCCACCCCACCATTCCCTCCCTTCTCCCCGATCCCCAAGCCCTCCATTCTCCCCCCCCCCTCCAAACTCTCCAGTATCCCCCACCTGCTTGAGGCCTTCCTTCTCCCCCACTCTTTTAAACCCTTCCTGCTCCCCCACTCTCCTAAACCCTCCCTTCTTCCTCAACCCCCTCAGCACTCCCTTTCCACCATCCTATTCCCCCCAAGCCCTCCTCCCTGTTATACACCCCCAAGCCCCCCATTCCCCCCATCCCTCCAAACCCTCCCTCCTCACACACCCCACCAAGCCTCCCCTTCTCCCACACACCCCACCAAGCCTCCCCTTCTCCCACACTCCTCAAAGCCTTCCCCTCTCACCCACTCCCCCAAGCCTTCCCCTCTCACCCACCTTCCCCAAGCCTCCCTAGCCTCCCCACCCCTCAAGCCTCCACCGCCTCCCCACCCCCCAAGCCTCTCCCACCTCCCCCGTCTCCCCACCCCTACACCACCCTCCACGTACCGGATCCTCCCAGCCCCCACACAAACCAGATTCCCCAGGTCCCCCTTCATAGGTCCTCCCATCCCAGTCCCTCCATGTTTCACTGCTTCAGGGGAAGCAAAAGGATTTGAGAAGGGACAGAAGTGAGTCAGTTTCAGGGTGATGTACTCAAACATAGATGGGATCACAAGCAGGGAGAGAGAAATAAGGGAAAGAGCACGGGAAGTGAGCCCAGATGTAATCGGACTCACAGAAACAAAACTCTCAGGAATCATAACGAATGCGGTGTTTCCTCAGAACTACACTGTAATAAGGAAAGAGAGGGAGGGATGGGGAGGAGGTGGAGTGGCCCTACTAATGAGAAAAGAATGGAGTTTCAAGGAGATGGCCATCCCGTGCTGCGAGGGTTTCAGAGACTACATAACAGGCATCATGACAATGGAAGGACCAAAAGTAGTAGTAGCTGTGATATATAACCCTCCACCAAATGACATAAGACCAAGGCAAGAGTATGACAACAACAACACGGCAGTTAACACTATAACTAAGAAGGCAGCCTCTGCTGCCTGTAGAAATAGATCCCATCTGCTCATCATGGGAGAATTCAATCATGGAAGGATAGACTGGGAGAACAAGGATCCGCATGGAGGAGAAGATACATGGAGAACCAAGCTAATGGAGGTGGCGACAAGAAACATTCTAAGCCAACATATCAAGGAACCCACTAGGATAAGAGGTAATAATGAACCAGAAAGATTCGACCTAGTCTTCACTCTGAACAACTCCGACATAAGGGAAATCGGTTTTGAGGCCCCAGTAGGAATAAGCGACCACAGTACACTGGTGTTTGAGTATCTGGTTGAGGAAGGGTTAATGAACTCGAGGAGCGGCACTGAAAACAAAAGGCTGGCTTTCCGTTAGGGAAACTACGAGGAGATAAGAAGATTCCTAACAGATATAACATGGGTAACAGAGCTCAGGGGTAAGACGGCCCAAGACTATATCAGACTGGATCACATCACGCAGAAGTACAAGGAGGCAGCAAACAAGTTTGTCCCAGTCCAAAAGGAAGACAACGACATGAAGATTAGAAACCCATGGTTTAATCAGAGATTTAGACTAGCTAAGCAGCAAAGTAAAAGGGCATGGAGAAACTATAGGAATAACAGGATAGTTGGGAGCAGAGAAAGATACCAGAGTGCCAGAAATGAATGTCAGGATGAGAAGAGAGGCAGAAAGACAATACGAAAATGACATCACGAGCAAGGCAAAGACTCGGCCTAAATTGCTGCACATCCACATAAGGAGAAAAACAAGTTTTTTATTTTTTTCTATCACAGACGTGGCCACACAGTTACAATGCTAACCAGCCAACCTGTCCTCTTAAAAAGAACGTCGCTTTTGGCCGTTTGCCTGTATGGCCGAATTTGGACGTAATTTGAAAATGAAAATAAATTTGGGATTTTTTTTTCAACAACAGTAAGTTAAGGGTCCTCTGATAGGTTAGGTGGGCAGGAAATTCTCATAAAGTTTCAAAACGTTATGAAAAACGTTAATTTAAAGTGCCCTCTTATAACCTCTGCGCGTACGCCGGACAACTCAAACAGAAAACGGAAGAGAACGTTACTTTTATGAGTCGATTTCATTTCAAATTACGTCCAAATTTAGCCATATCGCGCATACGAGCCAAAAGTGCCGTTATTTTTAAGAGGACGGGTTGAACCAGCATATATACATTTTCTTCTGTCCTCCATGGACAGGGTTAGAGATGTGTTAAACATATAGTTCAAGGGTTTATTGAACAATCAACCAGAGAAAGTGATTCGGTGCTTTTAAAATGCTAAGCTAACCTACACACGTAAATACACAGATACACAGATTTACGTATGCCCTACATAAAGTGTTCGATGTGTCCGTTACATAGTGTCATTAATGTGCATTTACAATAGTGAAATGTAATTCTGATCAGCTTTCATATATACTATATACATATACATACACACACACATGCATTCACATACATTTATCTCTTTTACTCTGACAGGGTGAGATAGCTGATAGAGAAACTAGTGTGCAATTAAGCACTTAATTACTGAAGGTGATTAAGGTGCTTTTAAAAGCTCAGGTTATATAGTTACATCACATACATACATTGTATAATTGATACATTACATGGTTAATCTTGGGTACAAGTCCAATATATCATCAATTGTTCCAGTACTCATATAGTAATTACACAGTTCAGCATACCTTAGCCCAGGAGTGCGAAAGTCAGTCAATATGGGACATTCTACAATATAATGTTAAAGAGAGTGCATGTTTTCGCTTTCACAAAGTTGGCACATTGTGTACTCGACATTTGAGTTTTGAGAAAGCTGCCAGATACGTCTATATCCCAGGCATATTCTGGCACCTATAACATCACATTGCCGGGTTCTTGTTCTATTAGTCCCGTATGTGAATGTCTCCTCACGATATTTATCATAATATTTAATGCTACAACTTTCTGGTCTTTGTGAATTTGTTAGGTCGGTGAGATCTTCATTAGATATTTGTTTCAGTATTCTCTCTGTCACTGCTAATGAAACACCCAAATCAATTTCTACCACTGGTTTTCTACAGGCTGTCTTTGCAAGCATATCAACAGTGTCATGCCTTGAGATGCCAACATGTGATGGTATCCATAGGAATTTAATTTCAAATCTGTTTTCTTTAGCAGCTAAAACATTCATTCGAATATCACTGACTATTTTCTGGATGTTACTACTATGTACGTTCAAAGCCAGGAGTGCACTCTGCGAGTCACAGTATATAAGTCCACTGCCTTTGTGTGGTAATGAAATTAAGGATAGGGGCAGAAGGTTTCACTACAAACGACAAGGAAGTGTGTGAGCAACTGAATAAGAAATTCCAGGAGGTCTTCACCTCAGAGCAAGGAGAAATTCCAGAGATAAAAGAGGGAATAGTTAACCAGGAACCACTAGAAGAGTTTGAGATTACCAGTGGGGAAGTAAGGAAGTTGTTACTAGAGTTGGATGTGACAAAGGCTATAGGCCCAGATGGAATCTCCCCTTGGATACTAAAGGAATGGAGCAGAAGCACTGTGCTTGCTACTCTCCATAGTGTATAACAAATCACTGGCAACAGGGGAGCTGCCAGAAATTTGGAAAACAGTTGCCCACACCATCCGCAGACTTAGACCCATCGGCGAAGACGGAAATAGAGTGGGAGTGTGAAGAAAAGTGCTCAAGGAAAAGGCGTTTCAGAACCGTAGGAGGGGTAAAAGCTTTAGTGAAGCGAGTCAAGGACGTACAAAACTTTGGAAGGGGACTCTCCACGGAGGCAAGGAAGGAACAATACGAGGAGAAACATTAGAAATATGAACAGAAAGAGAATCCTGTAAGCGAGATAACGGGAAAGAATGAAGCTTCTGATAATGATTATTTAGCATTTGCTGGTCGTCTATGGGCAACACTAAAGGTGATGTACGTGTTGTTGTCGATGAGGAAGCCATTGTTAGCCTCCAGTCATGGACAGAATTTAAAAAAAAATCCCCCATCATTTTGTTAACAAAGGAGACCTGAACCCATAGGGATTAGTTAAGATAATTGCTATTGCCACCATGCAACGTGGTGAATTGTATAATGCATTTACTAGCCGTCTAGAACAGTATTTGTACGCTTTAGAGACTGCGATGTTGAGTTCATCATAGGTGGATAAAAATAAATCTCTGACCCCGGTGGCAATGGCTAAAATAATAGCTTTCGGGACATTAATGCATTTTGTCCCGGAACACACCAAACCTATCCTTGAACAGCAAAATTTTTGGTCTCAACACGAAATTGGGGAAGTGTTTGAGGCTATGAATAATGCTGCAGATAAATTACCTCCCCGAACTGCTCAACGTTTGACACCCTCTGACAATGTAAATGTTATCTTCAGGTTATCTTGAGATGATTTCGGGACTTTAGTGTCCCCGCGGCCGGTCCTCGACCAGGCCTCCACCCCAAGGAAGCAGCCCGTGACAGCAGACTAACACCCAGGTACCTATTTTACTGCTAGGTAACAGGGGCATAGGGTGAAAGAAACTCTGCCCATTGTTTCTCGCCGGCGCTCGGGATCGAACACGGGACCACAGTATCACAAGTCCAGTGTGCTGTCCGCTCGGCCGACCGGCTCCCTTGTAGTAACAAGCCCTCAGCGACCTCCCAAAACTCAAAATTATTGGTCGTTGTTACGGCCACTTATTGGCACTGTGATTGCTGATTGGCACCAACTGGTAAGCCATCAGCACCACCTTAACAGCTTCGTAATCACTGGAATCATCCACCGACAATATGGAGTATGCGATTTGGGCCTTTCTCAAGGCCCAATTTTCCTTTCCCAATTTTCTCTTGACCAATCAAATGATGCTGCTACTTTCTCGAAAGCGCCAAAGAACTTTGAGACTTCCTTTTCATAAACTTAGGAACCATTTTAATGTTCCTCGCTGGGTCGTAACTACTAGTTTCCCTCCTACCACCTGATCTTAGCACTTACAATTCATGTTGTCATTCTCGCTCTTTTTCTTGTCTTTCTCGCTTTTCCCTTTCTTTCCTATCTACTCTTTCCTTCTCTTTTTAGTCTTTCCTTCTCCTTTTCTTGTAATTCTAAACGCTTCATTTCCAATTTCTTCTCGTCTCTCTCTTTCTAGTTCTAACTTTTTCTCCTCTCTCTCTTTCAAATTGCAACTTTTTCTCTTCTCTCTCCCTTGCTTTCTCTTCTCTCTCTATCTAGTTCTAGCTTTTCCATTCTATTTCCAGATGGATTTCCAACTCACGCATTTTTACAGTTAGTATACTTATATTCAGTTCACTCGTGTCACTCTTACCGTCACTTCCTTGGTTTTCCTTTACAGTGGTAGCCATACCACTTTCCTTTTTACTCTGTACCTCGCTTTCCTGCTTTTCGTCGGTCTTTAAGTGCTTATGGACCATCGAGAGGATCTCAACACGGGAATCCCGATCACTCACCTTGATCCCTAAATAAGCACTTATCAACACGAGTTTAGGCTTTCCCAGGTACTTCAGTTTTGACGGGCAGTCTTCCTGATTCAGGAATTCCTGAACATCATCAAGGATGTCGATGGTCTTTTTCTCTGCCATTTTACACTTTATGTTGTGCACGAGCCCACAACACTGCACTTAACACTTCACTTCCTAACACACAAAAACGGAAAGGGGGAGTTATTCACAGGGGTTGCACTACTTTATCACTCCTAACAAACGCACTTGACAGGAGGTCGGATCCCGCTGGGGATGCCAATTATGTTACGGCCACTTAGGACCAGTAACCGGGTTCTTGATGTTGTAACCTCTTTTATAGTATCCGACCCAAAGTCGGTAGTATGCTTTCAAGAAATGTTTGTATAGTGCAAAAAAGAGAAAGGGGGATGAACAATACACTGTTCCCTTCACCAATATATTTATACTTTCACCAAAAAAAATATATATATTAGAATAAATAGACTATGACTACTCGTATATACAGTAGTGTCGCTTTCACGCAGGACACTACGGCGTTGGCAGTGTACACCAACTCCAGCGTTTCTACCATCCAGTACCTTGTGCACGTGTATGGATAAACAGTGGCGAGTTCACCTTTTACATGGGCCAGTCCACTGACACAGTATCACGAGGTGCCTACATCCCACTCTCGCTCTCCAGCAACTCGCTCGCAGAGGACTTCAGCAGCACGCTGATCGGAGTCACAAACAACGATATACAGGGGTAGCTAACCTCTGGCAGAAGCCACCAGCAACCTGCTAGCAGCACTTCACGATAGACACCTCACTGTCATTCGTCACTCTCCTAAGCCAATTCCGGGGGTACGCCGCTCTAATACCAACACTGTGTATATTAGCAACTAACACTCTGCCCAGATCGACGGCGGCTAACTCAGTCTTCTTCCAGGACCAAGCTGGGAGTACGTGGACTGCCCAAGGTAAAACTGCCTTCCTCAGTACCACTGCCACCACACGTCACTTCTGTGGACATAAAACGTCATCATTTAGATTGGACTGTACACTGAGGAAACCATGAGGTACTACTCATTCACCTGGGAGTTAACATTATGCTCTGTAGCACAACAGATGGCGCTGATCGTGACACGCCATCCACCAGATGTCGTCCACGTCGACCTCTCTTTCTGACTAGGGCAGGAAACATGAGCTATCAATCGCTGCCACGCCACCACCAATAGATGGCGTTGTCCACGTAGCATCCAATACCAGGGGAGTTTGAGTGCAGACTCATAGATGGCCCTGGAATTGCCATGCCACACTCAGACAATGGTGCCGATACCGTAACAGTCGCAGAATGGTCGTCGCCAGCAGTCAAATTCCCCTCTTCATAAGTTGCTGAGACGCTATAGTCCACGACCAACCACTGCCTCCTGTATGCATTGTGGTAAGACTAACCACCTGGTAAAGGTCGATTGAGTTGATTGAGTATGGTCCAGGACAGACCGAAACATCGTCGTTCCTTCACTTTCTAGTGTGTGGTTTGGTCAAATAATTTCAGCCATGTTATTGTGACTCCTTGTCTACACATGGTCCTTTAGTATCGGCCCCTAGTGCATGGTAGCATTTTAAAAGTCTTCATAAATTTAGGTGCTGAAATAAATATTATCAAGCCGGCAGCTCTTATAGATATTGCAAGTAAGCACTCTGGCACAGTAAGAAAGTCACCCCATATCTTTTCTGAGTGGTGTTTCTGGAAATAAAGTTACAGTCATGGGGTAAATCGACCTCCCACTCAAGTTAAAGGACATCACGATTTTTGTAACATGCTTAGTTGTCGACAGTATCCACTTTCCAGGTGATATATTACTGGGTTTGTACACCATGATGGATGAAAATATTGCATTGTTTCCCCATCGTTGGAATATCAGTATTTTGGACACGGTCATACCTTTATGTAGTACGTTTAGAACGGGTCATGAGTTCAACCGTCAGAGGGATTATGCTCATTTTGTCGACAGCCGACTTGCTAGCTTTGGTTTGTTAGATCCTTGCTGCAGTAGCATACCCGAGAAAACAGGTACTCACTTGAAGCATTGTAGCTGTGCAGTTGTTCAGGAGAATGAGAATCGAGACTTTCTGGACGGTGACGCCCTTAATGATTCTCGTTGTCTTGCACGTCTGGCAGCTTCCATCTCTGAAGACGGTGGTTCCACAGCTACTGACACTGTGCTGCACACTCATTCCCTCACCAGAGAAGGAGTTTAGGTTCAGGTAGTGCCTGAGTTATTGGATGTCATTGCGGAAAGTGAAACGTGTAAAGTGAACGGTACGTTTGTTGAGCCCTCCTGGCACACAGTACAGGATGGTACCCTCACATTGTATGTTGCAAACACTAGCAGTGCCGAAATCCATCTCCAGTCTTGCACCCACGTTGTAGATTTAGCTCATTACTCATTACCAATGCGAATGGTGGATGATGTCTCCATGGAACACACTGTGTGTGTGCACTTAAATGTGCACTCAAATGTCCCCACAGGAAAATGTGGATCACAGACAGGTGTAAGCACAACACCTCAGTCCTACTGATTTCCCTGTCTATTTGGCTCAACTTTTGAAAATTTTGAATAAAAATAGAATGTGTATTTTATTGCTCTACCAGGAGAAAAGTTGTAGCTCTACCAGGAGAAAAGTTGTAGCTCTACCAGGAGAAAAGTTGTAGCTCTGCCAGGAGAAAAGTTGTAGCTCTACCAGGAGAAAAGTTGTAGCTCTACCAGGAGAAAAGTTGTAGCTCTACCAGGAGAAAAGTTGTAGCTCTGCCAGGAGAAAAGTTGTAGCTCTACCAGGAGAAAAGTTGTAGCTCTACCAGGAGAAAAGTTGTAGCTCTACCAGGAGAAAAGTTGTAGCTCTACCAGGAGAAAAGTTGTAGCTCTACCAGGAGAAAAGTTAGGTCTCACTCCACTTATTATGTATAAAATTCCCCTTGAGCAAGAAACTACACCAATTAATGTAAAAACTTACCATTTACTGCATTTGCAGAGAGCAGAAGATGATACAATTATAGAGAAAATGTTACAGAGTGATGTGATTGTATAATAGGTTAAGTAATAATTGTAATTACGAAGCAATAAGATGCTTATCTTAACATACTAAGAAGGTTAGGTAAGGTCGGTGTTTTCTATGAAGCTTTTCAAGGTAAACTAAAATAGTCACAATAAATTAGTATGTCACATATGCACTTATTTAATAAGTCAATATTGACTATAAGAAAGTGCGAGAACGGGTTGCATGAGTCATATATTTTGCATGGAACGCTCCATTGATTCTTGTACCAAAGTGAGATGGAACATGGAGACCGGTAATCGACTACCGGAAGCTTAACAGAGAAACTATACCTGACCGTTTCCCCACATCCAGACTTAAAAGTTTTGTTGCAAAGCATAGGTTGTAACAAAGTACTCTCAAATTTAGATTTGTTGCAGGTAACCTGACAAATCCTCCTTGATGAGGAAAGTTAACAGTTGACAGCCTTACTCCCAATGGTCATTTTCATTTCAAAAGAATGGCATTTGAACTGCGGAGTAGGCGAATAGCCTTTTCAAGGCTCATGACAAACCAATTTCATAGACTGATAGGTAGTACTCTTCTGGTGTACCTTAATGATCTCATAATCATGTTGCAAGATGTTCAGACTCAGTTGCACAACCTTGAGAAAGTACTTGCAAAGTTTGCAGAAGCAAATTTACAAATAAAACCCTCAAAGTGCTAATTTTTAAAGGAAAAGATCAATTTCCTAGGTCATACAGTCACCCCTTCAGGCATCACCTTGAATGAATAACAAATTATTGCTGCCCGTGACTTTCCAACGTCTCGTACAGTACAAGCCGTGAGGCAGTTTACAGGTCTAGTAGGATTTTATCGTTCATTTATTGCTGGCTTTTCTATCATAGCCGCTCCACTTTACAGGTTACAAAGAGAAGATGAACCCTCTGTTTGGGGAGAAGCATGTCACGGGTGGGTGAGGGTGTTATGTATTTTAATGTTGTCTAGAGAAATAATGATTTTTCTTGAACCAAAGGGAATTCAAGGAGTAGGGAAAACAGCCGAGTAGATAAAGGACAAAGATTTATATGTATAAGACACACTACATATTACATGGCAAAAATTCTCTCCTTTCTATTCAAGGTCATTCTGAAGGTAACAACATTGAATAATAATGTCCCAAATGGGCTCTAGTTTCCCTATGGCTCCCCCCTCCCCTTCCGGCCCGTTGGCGTCGTGAGGGGGCTTGGTGGACGGCTGCCGGAGTGTGATGCTCCGTTGGGCAGTCCTCTGTCCTTTTCTGGCCTTGCACTCCTGCTGCTGTCTTCTCCAATTGTGCCGGATCGCTTTTCCTTTTCCTTATGTTTCGTTTTTCTCCCCCCTCTTCTCCTATCTGCTTGTCGTTTCCTGCCGACCTTTTGCTTGTTTTGGATTCTTTCTTTGGACTTCTTCTATTTTGACGCCCGGGTGCTTGAGGAGGCATACTCTTGCACCCGTAGAACTGTAGTACCCGACGTCTCGAGCGAGGGGAACCTTTTATTGTCAATCCCCCTTTCGTCGCTGAACCCGATCTCGACGGACTGACGGTTCTTAAGGTGGCGTTTGTGGGGCGTATACTCACGACGCACCCCTAGGGGGCCCCGGCATGATCAGCGATAGCTTCCTGTTGGGTGTCCTGCCTCTAATTGTGGCTCCATGGTGGGTATGGGGGCACATTCGTGGATGAATTTGTCACTTTTCGTCTCTATGTCGTTGAATGTTTCCGTTGTACCCTCTCAGGCTCGTGGGGTAGGCGACCAAGCCCCCGAGTCGGCCTGTATTGGAAGACCAGGCTCTGTAGCTCCCGCTGCGTTGGGCCCCGACCTTGCTCCTCCTTTGACCGCCCCGACTTCTTCCCCCAGCTCCCCTCCCTCCTCTGAGGTTGGGTCGAGCCTCCAGCCCCCGGTGGTGACCACTTCGTCCCCTGGTGTGGCTAAGTCTTTCGTTGTGACTACTGCGCCTTTTGACCCCTCTCTCTCTAGGGGTTCTCAACGCCGTTCGCGCCCCAACCGCACTCGCTCGATTCCTTCCCGTGCTGATGCGTATCAGGCCTTGTTTGGTCCTGCTTCATGGGCCAAATATTTTGATCTCCTCCCTCTTGATTCTG
This sequence comes from Procambarus clarkii, assembly GCF_040958095.1. Taxonomy (NCBI): domain Eukaryota; kingdom Metazoa; phylum Arthropoda; class Malacostraca; order Decapoda; family Cambaridae; genus Procambarus; species Procambarus clarkii. Next base: position 662,985 of record NW_027189131.1, read on the forward strand.
CGCCTCCTGACGATTTCTCCCTCCATCGGCATCTTGTAGATTCCGTGGATGCGTGTGTTACTTTCAACCCCACTCGTCTCGGTACACGTGTCGTTGCTGCTCCTTCTCAGGATGCGGCTTCCCGCTTGGCTGCCTTATCTTGCCTTGGCGAGATCCCTGTTCGGGTCTCCAAGAACGTTCAGATGAATTCCAGTGTTGGCACTATTCTCCTCCCACCCCATGTTGCAACCGGTGTTCGGAATCTGCAGGATTGCCACGATGATATTCGGCATATCCTTGATGCCCAAGGCCATTCTGTCCTCCAGGTTGACTCGTTTACTCGTCCCCCTCGTGGTCGTCGCCGTCAACCCCTTCGCGTTGTGAAGATCACCTTTGATGGTAGGACCCTTCCATCCTCTGTCATTCTTGCTGGTGCTAGGTGCTCTGTCCAGGAGTATATTCCTTCTCCTCGACTTTGTAATAAGTGCTGGAGGTTTGGGCATGGTGCCCTCCGCTGCTCTGGGGCTGTCTCTCTCTGTCCTTTGTGTGGGAGTGAAGGTCACTCTAAGTCGGAGTGCACTTCTTCCCAAGCTCGCTGCCTCAACTGCGGTGAGGCCCATCCTCCGTTCTCCCGTGCCTGTGTCCATTACAAGCTTGAGGCGGCCGTCCTTAACCTGAAGCACCGGGAGCGTTTGTCTTTTCCTGAGGCGAGGCGCCAGGTTCGCCGGCTCCCGCCTTATACTAACATCTCTTATGCTTGCGTGTTGCGCTCTTCCTCTCCTCGTCCTTCCCCCCTTCCTCAGACTCTCAACCGTTTCCGGGCCTTGGACCCTGATACGCCCACTGCCCCCTCCTCTGTTCCTTTGAGTTCTTTCCCGAGGGGTCCCCCTCCTGGTCCTCTGTCTGGGGTTCCCCTTCTTTCGACCCGGTCTGTCATGTCTCCTGTGTCTTCTTCCTCGTCCCCCTCCGATCCTCCTTCCCATCCTCTTCCTCCATCTATCGGCTCTCCCCGCCGCCTGTCGGTGCAGGCGGATGTCCATCGCTCTCCTACCGGCCGTCGTGTGTGCTCTCGTTCGGCTTCTCCTGTTGAGACACTGGAATCCGTTGCCCGGTACGTAGTTGCTGGGACACCTGTCTCTTTAAGTCAGAAGCGTAAGCCTGGCTCCTCTCCTTCCTCTTCCCCGGCGGGTAAGAAGGCTTCGCTTTCTTCCTTAGCTCCTACTTCTGGCTCTGTTGCTCCTTCCCCTCCCGTTTCAGTGGTTGCGCCCCCTGTTCCTGCTATGGAGGTTTCTTTGGCCCCTGCTTCCCTTTCGGTTGCTGCTCTTGCTGGGGTGCGCTCCCCTCTTTCTACTCCCCCTCTTCCTACTCCCCCTCTTCCTACTGCTGTCCTTGACTGCTCCTCTCCGTTGTCTCCTCCTCTTCCTCCTCCTCCTCCGGACCCCGCCCGCCCACCTCTGATCTGTTCTCCCGTTTCCTTCCCTCCGTCTTTGCTCAGTTTACCCATGCCCCCTAACCCTGACTTTGCTGACCCTGATCCCGACCCTGATATTCTTTAACGTGCTCTGTTGCTCTTTCGCCTTTGTTTCTTCCTTGTTCTCTGTTTTTGTCCTTTCTCTTCCCGTCGTTGTCCATTCTTCAATGGAACGTTCGAGGTTATTACGCCAATTTCCTCGAACTCCAACTTCTGATTTCGCGGTTTTCGCCCCTTTGTGTCTGTCTCCAGGAGCCAATGCTTGGTGCTCGTCCTGGTCGTTTTCGTGGCTATTCCTTTCTCTCCCCCCCCCAGCCATTGCTGGGGCTTCTAATTCTTCTGCTCTCTTGATTCGTGCAGATGTTCCCTTTGTTCCTTTACTTTTTCCTTCGCCTCTCCATTGTTCTGCTGCTCGTATCTTTGTGGGGAAATGGTACACAGTTTGTTCCATTTATCTCCCCCCGAGTGTCCCGCTCTCTCTTCCTGATTTGAAACACCTCCTAGACTCCTTGCCGGAGCCTGTGCTCCTGCTGGGTGACTTCAATTGTCGTCATTCTCTTTGGGGTGACGTTCTGACGAATACCCGGGGTCGCCTCCTTGAGCCGTTTCTCCTATCTTCTTCCCTGTCTCTTCTGAATTCTGGTGAGCCCACTCATTTGGACTCTCGGACTCGCGCCCTTTCTTGTCTTGATCTTTCTCTCTGCTCTTCTTCTCTTTACTTGGATTTCACGTGGCAGGTCCTTGATGACCTCCATGGAAGTGATCATTTCCCCATCCTTGTTTCCTTTTTCTCTTTTCGCCCTTCCCTCTCTTTCCCTAGGTGGCAGTTTGCTAAGGCAGACTGGACCCTATTTACCCTCAGTGCTGCTCTCTCTGACCTCTCCCTTCTGCCTCTCTCTCGCGCTCTCCTCCTTTTTCATGACACTGTCTTCAACGCTGCCCTCCGCTCTATTCCTCGCTCTTCCTCTCGGGGTCCACGGAAGTGCGTTCCCTGGTGGAATGCGGACTGTGCTCGGGCTGTCCGCTGTAAGCGTGCAGCCTGGAAGAGGCACCGCCGTAGGCAGACGACCGATTCTTTTCTTTTCTTTCGGAAAGCGAGTGCGGTGGCCCGTAGGGCCATCCGTACGGCTAAACGTGAATGTTGGGCATCTTATGTCTCAACAATTACGTCCGAAACCCCTCTGGCCCAGATCTGGAAGCGTATCCGCAAGATAGCGGGTAAGTTCGTTCCCGATGTTTCACCGGTCCTTCACCTCCATGATACTCTTGTGGCGGACCCGTTGCAGGTCGCTTCCGAACTGGGTTCCCACTTTTCTTCTGTTAGCTCTGGTCTTCATCTTCCCCAATCTTTCCTTCTTCGTAAACCTATCCTTGAGTCTCGTCCTTTAGATTTCTGCACTCATCTTCAGCTTCCCTATAATGATCCCTTCTCCCTCTCTGAACTTCGTTCTGCTCTGGCTCTCTGCGGTTCTACGGCGGCGGGCTCCGATGGTATTCATTATGAGATGCTTCGCCATCTCCCTCCGAGCACGTCTCAGTATTTACTGAGTCTGTATAATCGGATCTGGGAGTCGTCGTCAGTCCCTGAGGACTGGCTCGATGCCGTTGTCCTCCCTGTTCGCAAACCGGGGTCTCTGGGTACTTCCCCTAAGGACTTTCGCCCTATTGCTCTCACAAGTTGTGTCTGCAAACTTTTTGAACGTATGGTTAACGTTCGTCTGATGTGGTTCCTGGAACACCATCACCTCCTCTCCCCTTCTCAATTTGGTTTCCGCAAGTGCCGCAGCACGACAGATGTCCTGGTGAACTTGGAGGTCTATATTCGTACTGCTTTTGCTGCGAAGACCTCCGTTGTTGCCGTCCTTTTTGACCTGGAAAAGGCTTACGACACCACTTGGCGTTATCATATCCTATCTCAACTTCATTCTTTTGGCCTTCGTGGTCATCTCCCTCTCTTTCTCCGCAGCTTCCTCTCTCGTCGTTCCTTTCGGGTGCGCCTTGGTACCGCTCTCTCTCCCTCTTTTCAGCAATATGAAGGTGTGCCCCAGGGTAGTGTTCTGAGCACTACTCTTTTTCTGGTTGCCCTCAATGGTCTTCTTTCCTCTCTTCCTTCTGGTGTCTTCTCCGCTCTCTATGTCGATGATCTTACCCTTTGTTGTCAGGGTGATGATTCGCCTCTCCTTCAACGCCGGCTTCAACTTGCAATTGATGCCGTGTCGTCTTGGGCCACTGATCATGGCTTCAAGTTCTCTACTTCTAAGACTTGTGCCATGACATTTACGCGGAAACGGGTTGTTCTTCGTCCCTCTTTGTCACTTTATGGTCATCCCCTTGAATACAAAGATTCCGCGAAGCTTTTGGGGTTATTCCTTGGCACTCGTTTGTCTTGGTCTCCCCATATCTCTTACCTCCGTGTTGAGTGCTCTAAGGCCCTTACCCTCCTTCGGGTCTTGTCCCATACTTCTTGGGGGGCAGATAGGCGCACTCTCCCTGCTTTACATTCTTCTCTCGTCCTGTCTAAGCTCGATTATGGTTGCCCTGCTTACTCGTCTGCTTCTCCTTCTACTCTTCGCCGTCTTGATGCTTTGCACCATACTGGGTTGCGCCTCAGTTCTGGTGCCTTTCGTTCGACTCCCGTCCTTAGCTTGTATGTTGACACTGGCTTCCTGTCTCTCCAGGACCGCCGTGATCGCTACTGTCTTCGCTATCTTGCGCGGTCCTTGCAACATCCTTCCTCTCGCCTCTGTCGTGCTTTAACTTTTACCCCTCCTGCGGTTCCTGTTCCTCTTCACCACCTCCCTCTTTCTGTCCGGTTATCTCGCCTGCAGGATTCTCTTTCCGTTCGTATTTCTGATGTTTCTCCTCGTGTTGTTCCTTCTTTGCCCCCGTGGAGGGTCCCTCTTCCGCGGTTTTGTACTTCCTTGACCCGTATCACTAAAGCTTTTACCCCTCCTACGGTTCTAAAACGCCTTTTCCTCGAGCACTTTTCTTCTCACTCCCGCTCCGTTTCTGTCTTCACCGATGGGTCTAAGTCAGCGGACGGTGTTGGCTACTCTGTTGTTTTTCCTGATCGCACTTATATGTGTCGCTTGCCTCCGGAGACTAGCATCTTTACAGCGGAACTTTATGCTATTCTCTATGCTCTTCGTCTCCTACTTTCTCGTTGTCAGTCTTCCTTTGTAGTTGTTGTTGACTCTCGTAGTGCCCTCATGGCTCTCGGGTCCTTTAATCCAGTTCATCCAGTGGTTGTCGAGATCCAGCATTGGCTGTTTCTCGTTCATAGTAAATTTAAGTCGGTTGAGTTTTGTTGGGTTCCCAGCCATATTGGTGTGTCTTTAAATGAGCGTGCGGATGCTGCCGCCAAGGAAGCTGTCCGCTCTTGTCCTATCTCTCGTAAGGGCATTCCGTATTCCGACTTTTACCCGGTTATCCATTCCTCAGTCCTTACCCGTTGGCAGGCTTCTTGGTTGTCTGTTACTGGTAACAAGCTACGTACTCTTAAATGTTGTGTTTCCTCGTGGCAGTCCTCCTTCCACCGTAACCGGCGGTGGGAAACAGCTCTGGCGAGGTTGCGTATTGGCCATACTCGCTTAACCCATGGTCACTTGATGGAGCGCCGCCCTGCTCCTTATTGTCCTAGTTGCATTGTCCCTCTTACGGTCGTGCATGTCCTTCTTGAATGTCCTGACTTCCAGGACGAGCGTATGTCTTGCTTTCCGACCGCCCCTCGCGGTCACCTGTCCCTCGATAGAATTCTTGGTGACTCGGATACTTTTGATATCGTTCGCCTTATGCGTTTTTGTTCTCGTATTGGCATCCTTGGTGATATTTAGCGCCCTCTGATTATTTTGCGTATTTGATGGTGCTACATAGCCTTCCCGGTTTGGTGCCTTCTTTTGATAATTACTTACTTACTTACTTCCCTATGGCTCTTAGTCCAAAACAGGAACTGGGCACTCAGCCACCACACCTGTTAGCCGTAGACACATATATAAATCACTAGGAAACCTGGACTCTATCTAAAAAAAAAAACTGTTCAGACGACTGTCAGCATACTCTACCCTTCCTTGAAACCCTGTGAATACAACCCTGTGGCTTATCTGATTGTAAGGCCGGAGAAAACCCTCAGAAAACAAGGACCAGTCAGACAGATGGTGCTCTATATCAGGTCAAAAATGGCATCCGTTCCTGTTGCGTCATTGTCCCTTAATACCCTATTCTTTAACATTTCCAACAAATTCCTTTATAGACTTCATTTATCATATTCTTCATACAGGTTTTTTGGTGAGTCAATTTTTCTTTCACATAGTTTTGCTATTCCAATACACGTTATTCGTAAACAATCTCCAGCTGAAGGATACAACTCTACTGGCAGTGTAATAATAGTCACTCGTGCCCCCCTCCCCCTGCACATTTATTTCAACGTTGTCATTAAACAGTTTATGGTATATGACAAGTATTGAACACATTTGCACAATAATATATACAATTCAGTGCAGTGGTACAACCCTAAGTGACCCCAGGTTTTGGCAATCTAGAAAGTGCATCTGCTACTACATTTAATTTTCCTGGAATATGTTTGATGACCAGATGACTCCTGTAACAGTAAAGACCACCTTAATATACTCTGATTGGAATTCTTCATGCTAGCAATAAATGTTAAGGGGTTGTGGTCAGTAAATACTTCAACATTATTGGCTGATACATAAATGTCAACTTTTTTAACAGCTAGTAATAATGACAATGCCTCTTTCTCTACTGTGGAGTAATTCTGTTAACATTTGGTAAACTTTTTAGAATAATAATGTATCGGATAATTAATACTATCATTATCCTCATGCATTAGTACAGAACCAGCACCTCAATTCGAAGCATCTATAAATGGTTTGAATGGCTTAGAGTAGTCAGGAGCTCTGATCTCCAGTGTAGCTAACACTGGACCAGATGACAACATTCCTTTTAATTTACTAAATGCATCCTGACATTCCTGAGACCATCTAAACCTCTCATTTTTACATTGCAAGTTTGTCAAAGGAGCTGCATATGTGCAACTTATATCTTAAGATGGTTAGTGTGTTTCTAACCTCATGGCCAAAAACTAATGAGTTGGGTGAACACCCCAGGGACTTCTGATAAATATCCCTCAATGCCATAAGCATCAGTGGAAGACCATCATCCCAGTCTCCATGCAACTGGTTCTCAGCATTTGTTTAAGGGTTTGCTGCATCCTTTCCATAGCACCTTGGCTCTCAGGATGGTAAGTAGTGGATGTCTTATGGAGGATTTCAAACTCCCCACAAAACTTCTGAAAATCTTTGGAAGTAAAATTACCCCCCATTATCTGTCTGTATTACTTTTGGTAAACCAAAAATAAACAAAAATCATTATGTGCCTTACTACCACTTTCGTTGTAGCATTTCTCACAGGGAATGCCTCAGGAAAGCGTGTAGTCTGCCACATCATGGTGATGATATACATATTACCACTATTGGTTCTAGGCAATGGGCCTACTACATCAACAATAATATGGGTAAAGGGTTCTTCAGTCACCACAATGGCTGTAAAGGGGTTTTTGGTATTACCTGGTCTGGTTTGCCACTTTTTACACACACAAGACATTCATCACAATCCTGGATGACATCTTTCTTTAATCAAGGCCAGATAAAATACTTGTTTTTTTTATTATATGTTTTAACAATACCCTGATGACCGCCTATTGGTGAATCATGAGCTACACTTTGTACCTTTTCTCTATAACCCCTCAATAGGACAACTTGATTAACTACCTCCCAAGTGTGTGACACAGGTGAGCTCCTAGGTCTCCACTTCCGCATCAATACCTCTAATGTAGTAATAGGTCATAGCCTCCGATTGTGCCACTAGTTCAGTTACAGCCTTATTATGTAAGTCAATCAACGTAAGACCAGTTCTTTGCTGATAAATAAAATTTGATTTTGATCTCAAGACTGAAGAGCCAGATGTGGTAACTGGACTACACTCTCCCCTACCCCTTTTCCTATGTGGTTTGATAGATTTTTTTTTATTGTTGCCGCCGAAGGCGGCTAGTTTATTGTGCACCCCATACTCATCCTGTGAGCGGTAGCGCAAAAGCATTACAGAGGGCACAAAAGGTCTTTATCAGACCTCATCTTAGATTATTACATAAACAATTTCTTCAATCCTTCACACCTTATAGATACAATGTCAGCTAGTTACAGAGAAAGTGCTATTACAAGAGCTACATATTTACAGTAAGTCATCATACATTAATGGTAGGTCTTATCGTTAATACATAATAGTTTGGCCAATGGGGATATTACAGAGTCATAGGGGAGCTTCTGTTTATTATTAGTCCTCACAATACACTACTTGTTTCTGAATCTCATATGTCGTTCATCTACTGGAAGCAAAATGTGGGTACAGTGCAAGGATTTCAGGTAATTTATCCATGGTAATAAGATAGGTTGCCGTATCATACAGAGTGAGCTTAGATTTATCTCTAAAAGGCTCAATTTTACAACAATCCAAGATATAGTGTTCGAGTGTGTGTCCCTGCCTATGTCCACACACTTTACACTTTACTTCATCTAGATCCCTATACAAGCCGAACTGCCAGAGATACTTGTAGCCAAGTCTTATACGAGCTGTGACAACATCTGTTAGTCTACTGACTTTGTTACTTGCCCCATACACGTTTTACTTCACACATTTCATTGTGATGAACAATGGACCAACTAGTTCCAGTTTGCACTGTTCTACTTTCTTCAAATCCATCTAGGAGTTCTCGTCTAATGACACTTTTAAGGGACCTATTTGATAACTCAAGATTCCATTCAATACTGTCTTTATTTACTGCAGCCTTAGCAAGGGCGTCAACTTTGTCATGTTCCTGCATGCCAATGTGAGAAGGAATCCACAACATTTTTATATTTACCCTCTTGCTAAGTATTCTTACATATCTACGTCTAGCTTCCAAGACAAGCACGTTATTACTTGATTGCAAACTGTTTATTGCTCGTAGTGAGGATAGGGAGTCAGAAATAATTAAGCTGTCTACTTCAGTGTTGTCAATAATTTCGAGTGCTACCAGTATCGCTACCAACTCGGCCTGCATTGTGGACGCCCAGTTACTAATTCGGATATTTCTTTGAATTGTGCTGCCATCGGGCTGATGAGCAATAACAGCACTTCCTGCCCTCCCTGTAGCTGTATTGAGTGATCCGTCAGTGTATATGGTCTGTGCAATGTTGTTTTCAGCTTGTATATTTTGAATGTGCTCTATGGTGCTTAATTTAGCAGATAGAGGTGCTCCCCATCCTGTTCCCATCTGCTTTGTCCAACTTGGCCATAAAAGTGTCACAAAGATCCACTTCACTATTTGAATTGTTAACCTCTAATTTTGTCTCCTGACTTACATTATTGGGAGTTTGTGATATTTGAGTCTCTCATTTTGACTGGGTCACGGCACATGCTGGGTACATTACCATATCCTAAGAATCTGTCCATGCCCTAATCGACTTTGGCTTAGTTAGCATTATTGGGTGGTCATCTCAATTTAACTCGATTACCAGCAAGATCATTCCCCACAATTAGATCAACGCCAGGCACTGGTAATTTAGGACTAACACTACTAAACTTTTGCCTTTAATAAAATAACACTCAAGGTTTACTTCCCTCAAGGGTACAGTCTGGAAATCTCCAGTGATTCCCTGTATAATTATTACCTCCCCTAGTCTCTATAGTCTGCATATATTGTAAAACACTCTCTACAAGTAAAGATTGGGATGCTCCTGTATCCCTCAAAATGTTATCATCATGCCACAAACCATTTGCACACTGTAATTTCCTATTTGATATAAATTCTCCAAAATGATTAATAGCAAGAGCTTTTCTTCCCCATTATTTTTGCTACTTATTTGGTTTTCCTCCCCACACATACTGTGAGTGCCATAGGCCTCTTTTCTGGGTGAAGAAACCAACAACTCTTAACAACATGACCCTTCCTATGGCAGTAGGAACACTGTTTCAACTCTGGGTGAGGCTTATTACTAGTGTGATCCTCTTTGGGTTTCACATTACTCTCTTTACCACCTGGCACCTTTGAAAAAGTGTTTCCTTGACCTGCTGTTGGGTACATGTGGGACCCAAATCTAATGGAGGAGTTTAGTGTTCGACCTTGTCTATTTGAATTTATTTTATTTTTAAAAGTTACTTTATGCATCAACTCATATTCATCTGCTAATTTAGCCAATCATAAATATCTCTGGGTAATTTCTCTGCCAAATATAAAGCCACATTAGAAGGTATGCAAGATAAAAATGCTTCTACTAAGGGGGGATTAGGTAGGGTTCATGAAAGTTGTTCTAGTGCAATGAAAATTTATTGACGTTACACGTGAAGAGTGCTGCAAGTGGTCCAAGTTTCAGCATCGCAGCCTAAATAGAGAGGGAGAAAAAAAAAAACTTTATTTAACCATTTTTTTACATGTTTTAAAGCTGATATAACAAATACAAATATCAACTGAAATTATTTCTATGATACTCAGCTATCACAATACTATACAATAAAGGTTGTCTAGTGGCATTATTTTCCCAAACCTATTTAGTGCAATAATACAAATTTTCAAAGTTCACCCAAAAAATTATGCAAGAAAATGATGTTTATAAATATATATAAAATCAATAAATGACCTTAGGGGAAATATATAACTTGGGTATTTAGAGGCACAGACTCTACATATAATGTGCAAGTTCCATGTAAATTGAATAATAAATAAAAAAGTTATTCAACCATATAGTTGCAAATTAGTTACCTGTAAAAAATCAAGGTCAAAGTTCAGCCACCTTTGGCCGAGGTTGATGAACGACCAATATCAATCAAAATTACCACCCTTGTAGATTGGCATTCCTTCAGTAAGGTGTGTAAGTTCCATGAAGATCTGATTAAAAAAAAAAAAAATAATAAAAAAAAAATAAAAAAAAAAAACAAAAAAAAACAGCAACTTTATATTTACAATTATTTATGATGTAGTATCAAGATATAAAAAATAATACATACTAACCTAATATAATTGGTCTGAAATATGCAACATCTTGCAACATCAAGAGGGAGAACGTCTTGAGTTGCAGGTCTAAGATCTTGAGTGGCAGGTGCCGCAGGTGGTGTGGCAGGTGCCGCAGGTGCCGCAGGTGGTGTGGCAGGTGCCGCAGGTGGTGTGGCAGGTGCCGCAGGTGGTGTGGCAGGTGCAGCAGGAGGTGTGGCAGGTGCCACAGAGGTGTGGCAAGTGCCACAGGAGGTGTGGGTGCCTGGGAGTGAGGCGAGGTAGTGTGTTGTGGGGCGGGAGGCTGCCCTCTCTCTTCACTCAAGAGAACTCTTGTTTTGCCTCAGTGTGGCTTTACGCTCCTTCTTTATTTGGCTAACGCGTAGAGCTCTTGCCTTTAGAGCTTTCTTCTTGTCCGATACTATATCCATTGTGCAGTATATGCAATAAAATACGATCTGTGAGAGCCCGTCAGGCATATGACCGCCTGTACAGACACAGAGGGGGTGACTGAGCCAGTAATCGGCTTATCGTCCCTCCCTCTCACACACGATTGTTGCCAATGAGTGTGTTTATAATTTGTATATGCATAACAAGATATTTTTCACTCTATTGCGAAATACTAGACGCTTACAACGTATGACGCATCACCCTACGGCGCACCTGAGCCGCGAGGACCAGATTTCGGACAATTGCGGCTGGAAAATTTACTCTAATTACGTTATTTATTATCATAACATTAAACGGTTTGCACCACGGTGTTGCCAGAACGTTGTAGTATTTTTATAAATTTTTCGTGTTTGGCCGAATTTTTTCGGCCAAACAATGATAATGCCCCCTACTAAGAGAAAATTTTTAAGAGAGTCTAGATCTCAAATTTTCAGCATCTATCCATTTATTAAACATATTGTATTTCTCTTGTACAAATTCTACCAAAGTTTGACTTGGGTCTCGTCTCAGTTGTATAAACTTTTGCCAATAAGCCTCAGGAACAAGTTGATGAGCAGTAAGGATGGCAGCCTTTACCTTGTTATTGTAAAAAACTGTCACTCAAAGACATAGGTGCAAATATCCTCTTTGCCTTTCCCACCAACTGTCCCTGCAGAAGATACCCATTGTGTTTCATGCCACTCCAGACTCTGTGCCAACTTTTCAAAGTGAATGAAGAACTGGTCTGAGTCTGTCTCACAGAATAGAGGAAAGTTGACATTTTTTATTAACCTTTAACTGCCCAGGTGTTCCTAAGTCAACAACACCAGTGTTTTCTGATCGAATTCCCAATTCTTCTAGCCTAGTCTCTAACTCAATTTTTTTCTGAGCTTGCTCCACTTCTAACCTCTTCATTGCTAGTTCTATTTCTAATTCTTCTGAGCATGCTCTGTCTCCAGCTTCTGAGCTTGTTCAGCCTACAACTGCAACTTTTTTAGTCCCAATTCTGCCTTCTGCTTGCAGCATCTGAGTCTACACCTTTCCTGTAGTTACAACTTTTGCACCACTGGTGGACGGGTACTGCTCTAATATTTCCGGTGGGAGAATTTGCTCATCTACCCAGTGCATCATTATCTCTCATAACAGTTCCGTCTTCACTATTCCCATGTACAATAATAGTTCATAGTGCTTGCCATTAGCCACTAGGATATGACTTTTTTGCCGCTTTTAAAGCCTCAACACTTGGATTGTCGACAATTTGTTATGCTACCAAATACATTTTAGTGTGCTAAGATACAGCAGACTCCAACACTTTCACTTTTAAGGTGAGAATTAGTTAGGAAAACTGATAGGCACAGTGCTTAGTTTACTTGACTACGCTGTCAACTGGTAAATTTTTGCACTCGAGAACACATAAAAATTTATAACACTTTTCATAAAGATTAATAAAAGGTATATAAATAAGTAATACAATACATAAACTCGTATTATACCAATATTAATAATATTAACAATTTCTACACAAGTCAAAGTGAAGAAATAGGCTACAAAATTTTTATGTCAGGTGTGCCATACAGGCAACCCAGTTTTATCAGGCTGCTTTTGGACAGGCCACCCATTTCTGTCAGGGAATTGGGTGGGGGGCAGGGATGAAATTTTTAAATGTTGTCTAGGGATATAGATGATCTTACTTAAGCCTAGGGGAAACAAGGAGTAAGGAAACAACCTAGTACAAAAGACACAATTTATATTTATATATATATATATATATATATATATATATATATATATGTATATATATATATATATATATATATATATATATATATATATATATATATATATATATTGTGACGATAATCTCCTTCAAGAGATTGAGCCTGCTCTTCCCTCCACAAATACGTCGCAACAAATATATAAAACTACTATGGAAGAAATGTCCAACAACGACAACAACACCAGCAAGGTTTGCCAGAGCGTAAAACGTATGCAGCCAGGGACACCTGCTCAGACTCAAACCGCCAAACTACCTGTCTTACTACCGGCTCCGCTGATTGGTCGCCGGTCTGGCTGCAACTGCACTCGCCCCCCCCCCCATACTACTTGATGTCTGGGGTCGCCACGACCTCAGACTATTCTGTGCTTTCGCAGTTACCACTCCTCCCGGCTAGACGTAAGCTTTGAATGCGTATACTGAGAGAGGTGGTAGCTTAAAGCCAATATTCCAGCACCTTACATTTATTTTTGTATTGCACTTCTTGTTATTTTGTCTTAACGTAACTTTTCATTGTGACATTTAATTATTCTTATTATTTAGATTGATTGATTTTATTATAAGAATTTGTTTGTCCATTTTATTCATGTTTTGATTTATTTAACGTAATTAAAATTTCATTGTTAAAATTTACTTGTGTTTTGTGTGTCTTCTCCTTACCTTACCACAGACGAAGTTCCAGTTTTTTCTATTTTTTTTATAACTATGTGACGAGGCCATACCCCTAGCCTTAAACAGCCGAACACCAACGCGTTACCGTCACAAGTTATACGGGGGCCTGTCCGGGAGCTTCACTCAGGTACTGGTGCCAAGTGGTAATTTATGGTAAGCGTATTTAACTTTGTTAACGTAGCTTTACTATTTTTCATATTCAATTTCATTTTTTATAAGGTGCGGTGTATTGTGCATTACGAGAGTAACATATAGTGAAGGTGAGACAACTTTGGATTACGTGGTGACTGTAGGCCGCAGTCATACTCTTAATTGGTCATCTCTCCCTCCGTGTTATTACTCGTGTTTACCATCTATGTCCCTTGAATATTTCTCATTTTTGACAGATCATCATATTGGTACCCTGGTACTGTGGTCTGCCCCGGGTCAAGAGTACCCAATCTTCTGCAATCTGACTGTAGGAGGACAAAGAGGGCCATAGTTCCTCTAGCTCGAACTTTAGTTGCTGAATTGGGACCTCAGCAGCAGTTCTCGTCACCAGTTGACACCTCGCACCCCTACACGTCAGTCAGAGATGATGATACATACAACGGTAGGGAATTAGCTTATTTTTTCAGAGCACAAAAGTTCGCTAATTCTGTAAGTATCATATTAAATTCAGTAGGAAAAACTTGCTTTATGTCCTATAGAGACTTGGCAAGGTATGCCTACATCCTTGGACTACCAATTTTACTTTTGAGGCATTTAATTGTTTCATTTGTTTTCGAAACTCTGTTTCATTTGTTAGTAGGATTTTCTTGCCCTTATTCTCTTACATGAGTACCGGGTACAAGATTTCCTGCGCCCTTGATTTAATTTAATCATTTAAAATCTTTTACTTAACTTTAATTGTTAAAGATCTCACAGGATAGGTACCAGTTGCCACGTTGTCCTGTTTCTGACATTCACTATTGAATATTCGTGTACCTTTATTTGCTAATTTCACCATGTTTCGTCTCCAAGCTTTCCGTGCAAATCCAGCAGGTGAAATAGGGACTTTAAGTCGTGCCAAGAAGACTGAATTACAAACTCTTGCACACGAGTATCAACTAGAAGTTCCCTACCAAGCCAACAAAAATGACCTACACAACCTGTTGCTGGATTACTATTTAGAGCAAGGTAAGATAGACTCTGAAACTCATGAAACTTACTATATTGCAGAAAAAACTGATTTGGCAACGCTGAAACTCAAACTAGAGCTGGCCAAGATTGAAGAACGAACAGCTGCCATACGGAGGGACGAACAAGAACGTGAGATTGCCTTACTCCAGGAGCGGGAACGCATACGGCTTGAAACCAAACAACGCGAGTTGGAAATGCAACGTGAACATGACAAGCAACAAGCGACTCTGGCTCTTGAGTGTCGTCAACGAGAATACACGTTGGAAACTTCCCATCTCGCTCAACGCCAGCAAGCTACTGCCAATCTTCCCGTCAGTTTTAATATATCACATGCAAGTAAGTTAATGCCATCCTTTGTAGAAGCAGAAGTTGATGTGTTTTTCACCACCTTTGAAACCCTTGCTAATCAACTCAGTTGGCCTGTCGACCAATGGGCCACACTTCTCAGAGTCCATCTTACAGGTAGAGCTGCAGTCACACTCAGTACTTTGGCGTCTGAGAATGACTACCACACTCTGAAACAAGCAGTGTTGGACGCCTACCTACTTTCCACAGAAAGTTATAGAAGGAAATTCCGTGACCACCTGAAGGTAAGTACCACTACCTTCCTTGAGTTTGCTAACACGAAACGGAGGTATTTCATGAAATGGCTTGAAGCAGCACATGTCTTTACTTTTGCAGAACTCGTTGAAGAATTCTTGAGACGTGTGCCGCCTCCTGTCCGCCTCTACTTAGCAGATAAAGAAGAAACCGACTACCTGAAGTGTGCTAAGTCGGCTGACACTTACAGCCTCATCCACCGGCTGACACCCGAACCATCCTCCAGTAAGAAGTCGTGGTACAGTTACGAGAAGGTGAGCCCCGATCAAGCTGGTTCACAACTGTACTGCAAGTATTGTAGACTCTATGGACATACCATAGACAAGTGTGGTAAGTCTCAATACAAGGGAATCACTGACCAACAAAAACCCAAACCAACTCCTCCTAAGTCCGGTAAGCCTGTGATGAATGTTGGTGTTAATGTTAATGATCTTTCTCTTTTCAGTAACCACCTGTATACTGGAACTGTCTCTGCCAACGGTTCAAATCCGGAGGGACGTTTCAAATTGAAGATCTTGAGGGACACAGCGGCTCTTCAATCGATCATCTTGAAGTCGGCTGTGCCCAACATCACCTACACCGGAGAAACTGTCTTCATCACTGACCTCACTGCTACCACTCCATACCCTCTCGCCAGAGTCCACCTGGATTGTCCCTACGTGAACGGGGAAGTCCAAGTCGCCGTCAGGGAAAAGCCTTTTCCCATGCCTGGAGTGCAACTTCTCCTAGGCAACGACTTGGCAGAAGACCTGCAACCGACCAACCTGATCGTCATGGACAAACCCCAGGTGTGTAACTCTGTGCCAAGTAACCCTATTCTAGAGTATGTTCCAGCAGAGGTTCAAGAGAGTGATGAAGTTTCTCCTCCGGTTCTCGTGACCACCCGTGCACAAGCCGCACGTCCACAGCCAGCTGATTCTACTGCTACCGCTGTCCCTCAAGACCCTCAGAAACTCCCCCCGCATCTGACCAAGCTGGAGTTCCGTAAGTTGCGGAGGGAAGATCTTACTTTAACACCATTGTTTTTCCAGGCTGAGACTCAACCCGACAGTATTCCTGGGTTCTTCCTAGAGAACGACTTGCTCTGTCGTAAAAGAGATGGTAATTTCGGAGTATTTATACACTCCAAAGATCACCACCTCCCAAGAGCACTAGAGCAAGTGAGGGGTCATTTATACGTTTTTTCATCAAGTCCCTGTTAATATGGGAGAACACTGTGTCTATGCTTAAGGCACAACTCTCCTAAACACGAGAGTGAAGTATACAACTTTAGAACACTTTCCCTGGAAGGCTTCTATGCTGGCTAGGGTTCGAGTCTCCTGGTGGGAAAGTGTTCTAAAGTTGTATTCTTCACTCTCGTGTTTAGGAGAGTTGTGCCTTAAGCATAGACACAGTGTTCTCCCATATTAACAGGGACTTGATGAAAAAACGTATAAATGACCCCTCACTTGCTCTAGTGCTCTTGGGAGGTGGTGATCTTTGGAGTGTATAAATACTCTGAAATTACCATCTCTTTTAAGGGTCTGAGCTGGTGGTGGAGTGGGTTAAGGCGTACCTGTTATGCCAGTTGCTGGAAGGCTTCTGTGCTGGCTAGGGTTTGAGTCTCCTGGTGAGAAAGTGTTCTAAAGTTGTATACTTCACTCTCGTGTTTAGGAGAGTTGTGCCTTAAGCATAGACACAGTGTTCTCCCATATTAACAGGGACTTGATGAAAAAATGTATAAATGACCCCTCACTTGCTCTAGTGCTCTTGGGAGGTGGTGATCTTTGGAGTGTATAAATACTCTGAAATTACCATCTCTTTTAAGGGTCTGAGCTGGTGGTGGAGTGGGTTAAGGCGTACCTGTTATGCCAGTTGCTGGAAGGCTTCTGTGCTGGCTAGGGTTCGAGTCTCCTGGTGGGAAAGTGTTCTAAAGTTATATATATATATATATATATATATATATATATATATATATATATATATATATATATATATATATATATATATATATATATATATATATATATATATGAGAAATGTAGGTGTTAAGGCAGTCTTCTCTATGGCTGGTGTATATGCAAATCACATTAAAAAAAAAGAAACAAAATGTTGACTGTTTGGCGGTTGTCTCCAGTGGTAAAGTGAAAGGGAAAAACACGCAAAACAAATCTTATAAATAATTTACTTTAAACATATATAAACAAAATAAAGATAATCCCTTGGCTATATACAGTGCGGATTAAAATATATACAAAGACAAAACACAATATAAAATAAAATAATGATTACTTTACTCTACAATAAGCAAGACAAAAATTAGTTAAAGGTGCTGAGAATAGTGGGCTAGCTGAAACCTCTACTAATATACAGGACGTAGGCTTAGATAGAAGCGTCAGCGCGAGAGCACAAGAATATTCTGAGGCCAACTGCTCGTGCGAGATTAAATATAGATGATGCAGATGGCGCTGGAGTCGCGTGAAGTCGCTGATTCATTAATGGGGAGAGTGTTGGTTTGAAGTGGTCGTTTGGTGATCGACGAGGTGGTGCGCCGACAGTGAGGGAGGGGGGTGAGGAGAATGAGAGTAGGTAGTGTACCCCCAATAGAGATGTCTGTTATTCCACTTATATGCTATTCTTGAATGTGGTATCATGGTGTTGCAGAAGTATAGAAGTAACGCGATGTTGGAAGGAGCAGGCTAAATCTATCTTGAAAGAGATTACTGTCACAGCTCTCCCCCGAAGCCTGCTCTTATGGATTAAGTTACTTCATTAGACGGTAGAGTGATAGGAGTAGCTGCCTCTACCTCGTAGACTCCGGAGAGGGCGTCTGCTATGATGTTATCCGAGCCCTTAATGAAGAATATCTCCAGGTTAAAGTTCTGTAGGTACAGAGCCCAGCGTAGAAGACATTGATTGCTGAATTGGACTTGTTGCAGAAATCGTAAGGGATTGTGGTGTGAATAGATGGTAATGGACCGATTACCTTGTAGGTAAGGTTCGAAATGTTGAAGGTTCAGGACGATGGAGAGGAGTTCTTTTTCTATGGTGCTATAGTTCCTCTGATGAGGCTTCAATTTGTAGCTGAGAGGAAGAACCTCTTCGCCACACTGTTGCATTAGAACGCCCCCGATGCCGGTGCTACTTGCGTCGACATTGATGATGAAGGGCTTCGTAATATCTGGAGAGGCGAGAATGGGATTAGAACATAGCAGAGACTTTAGTTGTTCAAAGGCAACGGTCTTTTGAATGGTCCAATGATACCGTTGCTTGGGGCTGGTCAGATTAATCAGTGGTGTCGCTACCGTACTGAAACTTTTTACAAACCTACGATAGTAAGATGCAAGGCCAAGGAAGCGCAGGAGCTGCTTCCTGGTTGTAGGTTGTGGGTAATGCTGAATGGCTTGAGTATGAATGTCTAAAGGAGCTAGGCTGCCATTTCCTATCACATGACCAAGATAACACACATTACCTTTAGCAAAGGCGAACTTGCCCAAGTTGATGGTAAGGCCGGCTGTCAGGAGCTTGGAGAACATTCGTTGCAGCTGGAGCTGATGTTCGCTCCAGGTGTTGGTTGCCACAATGATGTCATCCAAGTAAGTGTAGGTGTGATCTAGGCCATGGATGACGCAGTTGACAGCTCGCTGGAAGGTGGCCAGGGCATTACACAGTCCAAAAGGAAGGCGTTCATATCTGTACAGGCCAAAAGGAGTGGTGAAGGCAGATATTTCCTTAGCCCGCTCTGTGAGACTAATCTGATAGTAGCCCTTTAACAAGTCAATCTGGGAGAGATAAGTAGCATTACCTACGGCGTCAAGGATATCATCTATACGAGGTAAAGGGTAAGCATCCTTGACGGTCACGAGGTTCAGTTTCCTATAGTCTGTACATAATCGTACTTTACCATGAGGTTTCGGCACCAAGATGCAGGGTGAGGCCCAAGGGGACTCACAAGGGGTGGCCAGCCCATGATTCAGAAGGTACTGTACCTCAGCACGCATAACTTCCTTTTTGTACGGGTTGATGCGGTAGAAGGGTTGACAAATCGGCCGGGTATCAGGAAAGTAGCTGGATGTCGTGTTGAACCACATTACATTCCTGGGATCATCGCTGAACAACTCCTGATGTTCTTGGAATACTCTGATGAGAGGAGCACTGTTACAGTCCTGCAAATATTTAGGAAGATCTGTAAGAATTTCCGAGTTGGAAGGTACTAACTCAGAGTTAGTGCTTCCAGGAGGAGAAGCAGGGAAGGTCTCACTGTGGTGGTATGGATCTTGAAAGGTGGAGAGAGATACTAATACAGTGGGGGGTGTACCTTTATACTTCTTCAAAAGATTGACCTGGCACAACTGGGTCCTCCGCCGCCTATCTGGAGTCTCAAGAATGTAGTTGTGGTTGTTTCTGCACTCCTTGATGCGGTAAGGTCCTGAAAACTTATTTTGCAATGGAGAACCTGGGATCGGAAAATATGCTAAAACGATGTCTCCTGCTTTAAATTTCCTGATTTTACTATGTTTGTCAAAATGAGTCTTCATTCTATCTTGAGCTTTTAATAAATTATCGTTGGCAAATTTATGCACTCGCTCTAGAATGTGCTTTAAGTTTTGAAGAAACTGGGGTACATACTGAGGGTCACTGAAGGTGACATTACGTAGAGTCTTTAAAAGCTTTAAGAGGAGTACGGCACTTACGTCCGTAGAGCATCTCATAAGGAGACACTCCTAGAGACTCATTTGGGAGACTTCTGAAAATACACATGATGATGTCAAGTTGTTTATCCCAGTCTTTCATAGTTTCATTGCAAAATTTCTTAAGAAGTGATTTTATAGTTTGGTGACTACGTTCAAGAGAACCCTGTGAAGCAGGATGATAGGGGCTGGACAATACCTGAGTAATGTTGAATTCTTCCAGTGTCTTCTTGAAGAGATCACTGGTGAAGTTGGTGCCGCAGTCACTTTGAATCTCCCGAGGAAACCCATATTGTGTAAAGATCTTCAATAGTTGCTTCACCACAGTAGCAGCCGTAATGTTCGTTACAGGAACTGCTATGGGGAATCTGGTATTTGGACACAGGATGGTTAGTATATAAGCGTTGCCAGAACTGGTCCGGGGTAAAGGACCAACACATTCTATGATGAGTGTGCGAAAGGGTTCCGAAGGCACCGAGATAGGAATCAAGGGAGCCTTGGGAAAAGAGATGTTGGGTTTTCCTGCCATCTGACATGTATGACACTGTTGTACATAAGTTTTTACATCCTGAATCATACCTGGCCAGTAATAGTCTTGTCTGATGGCGTGATAGGTTTTATTAAAACCGTAGTGAGAAAGCGCTCCATGGGCCAGGTGTAGAATATCGGGCCGTAGGCTGGTGGGAACTACTAGTTGGTCGACATTAGCCCAATCGTCATCCTCTGTTAGTTTACTGGGTCGGTACCTGCGGTAGAGCAATTGGTTCTCTATAAAGAACCCAGGAATACTATCAGATTGAGTGTCGGCCTGGAAGAATAATGGCGTTAATGAGGGATCCTCCCTCTGCAACTTACGGAACTCCAACATAGTGAGATTCGGTGGCAGATTCTGATGGACAAGGGCAAACACCAGCAAATTTGAATACATTTACTGGACAAGTCACATGGACAATGCATATACACGTTTAATAATATATATCTCCAACACTCTAAACTATTGTAGTCAGGTTGCACTCCAATACCATCAGGACTCTATCATCTGCTTATCAAGTGGTATCCTAACTCCTTACTCACCACCTAATAATACCAACCTCATCAAGTAGGTCAAGTCTTATGAGACAATATTGCACTATCAGCCTCACCAAGTGGGTAAATCATGCAGTACAATATGATATGGCGCTACCAACTCTGGAACATATAAATATCTGCAGGCAATTCAGCCTATGGCTAAAAATTTATAAACATCAACATAAATATTCCCTGATAAACAACAATGATCAATCAATCACCCTATCAGTCCTAGAACACATATGAATGTCACTGCAGGTAATCCAGCCTGCGGTCATAACTCTATATTTAAGTAAAAGTACTTCTTGGAACAAAAATAGTAATCAATCATACACCTTTCACTGCGTCTTGCACGCTAATGGCAACCAAACATTCTACCAACTCCCTACAATTAGTCAACTAGAACTTCCCGTCCACATCTGCAAGTTCACTACCCTGACATCATCAGGTTCTTCCGGGTTTATCTTCCAGGATCCTCCGCAGCTCTTCCAGGCTGCTACACCATGAAGTCTTCCTTGAGCAGCAATGGTGCTTCACCACTGGTATCACAAAAGCGTGTGAAACTTCATTCTACTACTCCTCTTCTCTCCCCCTCCCCGCTCAGCTCGTTGTCGCCGTGTGGGGACTTAGTGGGCGGCTGCCGGAGTGTGATGCTCCTTGGGACAGTCCTCTGTCCTTTTCTAGCCTTGTGCTCTTGCTGCCGTCCTCTCCAGTTCTGCTGGGCATCTTTTCCTTTTCCTTCTGTTTCGTTTTTCTCCCCCCTCTTCTCCTATCTGCTTGCCGTTTCCTGCCGACCTTTTGCTCGTTCTGGTTCTTCCCTTGGACTTCTTCTACTTTGACGCCCGGGTGCTTGAGGAGGCATACTCTTGCACCCGTAGAACTGTAGTACCCGACGTCGAGAGCGAGGGGAACCTTTTATTGTCAATCCCCCTTTCGTCACTGAACCCGATCTCGACGGACTGTCGGTTTCTTAAGGTGGCGTTTGTGGGGCGTATACTCACGACGCACCCCTAGGAGGCCCCGGCAAGATCGGCGATAGCTTCTTGTTGGGTGTCCTGCCTCTAATTGTGGCTCCATGGTGGGTGTGGGGGCACATTCGTGAATGAATTCTTCTTTTCGTAATGATGATAACCCCTGTTTCGGCTGCTTCTAGTTTACCTTCTCAGGCTCGTGGGGTGGGCGACCAAGCCCCTGAGTCGGTCCGTATTGGAAGACCGGGCTCTGTAGCCTCCGCTGCATTGGGCCCCGACCTTGCTTCTCCTTTGGCCTCTCTGACTCCTTCCCCTGGCTCCCCTCCCTCCTCTGTGGTTGGGTCGATCCCCAAGCCCCCAGTGGTGACTACCTCGTCCCCTGGCGCGGCTCCTTCTCTAGTTGTAACTACTGCGCCTTTTAACCCGTCTCTCTCTGGGGGTTCTCACCGCCGTCCTCGTCACGGCCGCCCTCGCTCGATTCCTTCCAGTTCTGCTACCTATCAAGCCTTGTTTGGTCCCGCTTCGTGGGCCAAATATTTTCATCTCCTCCCTCTTGATTCTGCGCCTCCTGACGATTTCTCCCTCCATCGACATCTCGTTGATTCCGTGGATGCCTCCATTACTTTCAACCCCACTCGTCTCGGTACACGTGTCTTTGCTGCTCCTTCTCAGGATGCTGCTTCCCGCTTGGCTGCCTTATCCTGCCTTGGCGAGACCCCTGTTCGGGTCTCGAAGAACGCTCAGTTGAATGCCAGTGTTGGCACTATTTTGCTCCCGCCCCATGTTGCGACCGGTGTTCGGGACCTGCGCGACTGCCACGACGATATTCGACATATCCTTGCTGCCGAGGGCCATTCTATTCTCCAGGTGGACACGTTTACTCGTCCCCCTCGTGGTTGTCGCCGTCAACCCCTCCGGGTTGTGAAGATTACCTTTGATAGTAGGACCCTTCCACCCTCTGTCATTCTTGCTGGTGCCAGGTGCTCTGTCCAGGAGTACATTCCTTCTCCTCGGCTCTGCAACAAGTGCTGGAGGTTTGGGCATGGTTCCCTCCGCTGCTCCGGGACTGTCTCTCTCTGTCCTTTGTGTGGTGGCGAAGGTCACTCTAAGTCGGAGTGCACTTCTCCCCAGGCTCGTTGCCTCAACTGCGGTGAGGCCCATCTTGCCGTCTCCCGTGCGTGTGTCCATTACAAGCTTGAGGCAGCCGTCTTCAACTTGAAGCACTGGGAGCGTTTATCTTTTCTTGAGGCGAGACGCCAGGTTTGCCGGCTCCCGCCTTATGCTAATATCTCTTATGCTCGCGTGTTGCGCTCTTCCTCTCCTCGTCCTTCCCGCCTTCCTCAGACTCACAACCGTTTCCGGGCCTTGGACCCTGATGCGCCCACTGCCCCCTCCTCTGTTCCTTTGGGTTCTCTCCCGAAGGATCCTCCTCCTGGTCCTCTGTCTGGGGTTCCCCTTCCTTCTACCCGGTCTGTCGTGTCTCCTGTGTCTTCTTCCTCGTCTCCCTCTGTTCCTCTTTCCCATCCTTCCCCTCCGTCTCTTGACTCTCCCCGCCGCCTGTCGGTGCGGGCTGATGTCCATCGCTCTCCAAACGGCCGTCATGTGTGCTCTCGTTCAGCTTCTCCTGTTGAGACGCTAAAATCCGTTGCCCAGTACGTGGTTGCTGGAACACCTGTCTCTTTACGTCAGAAGCGTAAACCTGGCTCCTCTCCTTCCTCCTCCCCGGCGGGTAAGAAGGTTTCGCTTTCTTCCTCGGCCCCTACTTCTGCCTCTCTCGCTCCTTCCCCTCCCATTTCGGTGGTTGCGCCCCCTGTTCCTGCTATGGAGGTTTCTTTAGCCCCCGCTTCCCTCTCAGTT
The DNA here is from genome assembly GCF_040958095.1 of Procambarus clarkii. Lineage (NCBI taxonomy): Eukaryota > Metazoa > Arthropoda > Malacostraca > Decapoda > Cambaridae > Procambarus > Procambarus clarkii. The sequence goes on from NW_027189131.1 coordinate 686,677, forward strand.
GCTGCCCTTGCTGAGGTACGCTCCCCTCTTTCTACCCCTCCTCTACCTACTGCTGTCCTTGCCTGCTCCTCTCCGTTGTCTCCTCCTCTTCCTCCTCCTCCTCCTCCGGACCCCGCCCGCCCACCTCTGATCTGTTCTCCCGTTTCCTTCCCTCCGTCTTTGCTCAGTTTACCCTAACCCTGACTTTGCTGACCCTGATCCCGACCCTGATATTCTTTAACGTGCTCTGTTGCTCTTTCGCCTTTGTTTCTTCCTTGTTCTCTGGTTTCGTCCTTTCTCTTCTCGTCGTTGTCCATTCTTCAATGGAACGTTCGAGGTTATTACGCCAATTTCCTCGAACTCCAACTTCTGATTTCGCGGTTTTCGCCCCTTTGTGTCTGTCTCCAGGAGCCGATGCTTGGTGCTCGTCCTGGTCGTTTTCGTGGCTATTCCTTTCTCTCGCCCCCCCCCCAGCTGTTGCTGGGGCTTCTAATTCTTCTGCTCTTTTGATTCGTGCTGATGTTCCCTTTGTTCCTTTACTTTTTCCTTCACCTCTCCATTGTTCTGCTGCTCGTGTCTTTGTGGGGAAATGGTACACTGTTTGTTCCATTTATCTCCCCCCGAGTGTCCCGCTTTCTCTTCCTGATTTGAAACACCTTCTAGACTCCTTGCCGGAGCCTGTGCTCCTGCTGGGTGACTTCAATTGTCGTCATTCTCTTTGGGGTGACGTTCTGACGAATACCCGGGGTCGCCTTCTTGAGCCGTTTCTCCTCTCTTCTTCCCTGTCTCTTCTGAATTCTGGTGAGCCCACTCATTTGGACTCTCGGACTCGCACCCTTTCTTGTCTTTATCTTTCTCTCTGCTCTTCTTCTCTTTACTTAGATTTCACATGGCAGGTTCTTGATGACCTCCATGGAAGTGATCATTTCTCCATCCTTGTTTCCTTTTTCTCTTTTCGCCCTTCCCTCTCTTTCCTTAGGTGGCAGTTTGCTAAGGCGGACTGGACCCTATTTTCCCTCAGTGCTACTCTCTCTGACCTCTCCCTTCTGCCTCTCTCTCGCGCTATCTTCCTTTTTCATGACACTATCTTCCACGCTGCCCTCCGCTCTATCCCTCGCTCTGCCTCTCGGGGTCCACGGAAGTGCGTTCCCTGGTGGAATGCGGACTGTGCTCGGGCTGTCCGCTGTAAGCGTGCAGCCTGGAAGAGGCACCGCTGTAGGCAGACTACCGATTCTTTTCTTTTCTTTCGGAAAGCGAGTGCAGTGGCCCGTAGGGCCATCCGTACGGCTTAACGTGAATGTTGGGCATCTTATGTCTCATCAATTACATCCGAAACCCCTCTGGCCCAGATCTGGAAGCGTATCCGCAAGATAGCGGGTAAGTTCGTTCCCGATGTTTCACCGGTCCTTCACCTCCATGATACTCTTGTGGCGGACCCGTTGCAGGTCGCTTCCGAACTGGGTTCCCACTTTTCTTCTGTTAGCTCTGGTCTTCATCTTCCCCAATCTTTCCTTCTTCGTAAACCTGTCCTTGAGTCTCGTCCTTTAGATTTCTGCACTCATCTTCTGCTTCCCTATAATGATCCCTTCTCTCTCTCTGAACTTCGTTCTGCCCTGGCCCTCTGCGGTTCTACGGCGGCGGGCTCCGATGGTATTCATTATGAGATGCTTCGCCATCTCCCTCCGAGCACGTCTCAGTATTTACTGAGTCTGTTTAATCGGATCTGGGAGTCGTCGTCAGTCCCTGAGGACTGGCTCGATGCCGTTGTCCTCCCTGTTTGCAAACCGGGGTCTCTGGGTACTTCCCCTAAGGACTTTCGCCCTATTGCTCTCACAAGTTGTGTCTGCAAACTCTTTGAACGTATGGTTAACGTTCGTCTGATGTGGTTCCTGGAACACCATCACCTCCTCTCCCCTTCTCAATTTGGTTTCCGCAAGTGCCACAGCACAACAGATGTCCTGGTGAACTTGGAGGTCTATATTCGTACTGGTTTTGCTGCGAAGACCTCCGTTGTTGCCGTCCTTTTTGACCTGGAAAAGGCTTACGACACCACTTGGCGTTATCATATCCTATCTCAACTTCATTCTTTTGGCCTTCGTGGTCATCTCCCTCTCTTTCTCCGCAGCTTCCTCTCTCGTCGTTCCTTTCAGGTGCGCCTTGGTACCGCTCTCTCTCCCTCTTTTCAGCAATACGAAGGTGTGCCCCAGGGTAGTGTTCTGAGCACTACTCTTTTTCTGGTTGCCCTCAATGGTCTTCTTTCCTCTCTTCCTTCTGGTGTCTTCTCCGCTCTCTATGTTGATGATCTTACCCTTTGTTGTCAGGGTGATGATTCTCTTCTCCTTCAACGCCGGCTTCAACTTGCAATTGATGCCGTGTCGTCTTGGGAAACAGATCATGGCTTCAAGTTCTCTACTTCTAAGACTTGTGCCATGACTTTTACGCGGAAACGGGTTGTTCTTCATCCCTCTTTGTCACTTTATGGTCATCCCCTTGAATACAAAGATTCCGCGAAGCTTTTGGGGTTATTCCTTGACACTCGTTTGTCTTGGTCTCCCCATATCTCTTACCTCCATGTTGAGTGCTCTAAGGCCCTTACCCTCCTTCGGGTCTTGTCCCATACTTCTTGGGGGGCAGATAGGCGCACTCTCCTTGCTTTACATTCCTCTCTCGTCCTGTCTAAGCTCGATTATGGTTTCCCTGCTTACTGGTCTGCTTCTCCTTCTACTCTTCGCCGTCTTGATGCTTTGCACCATACTGGGTTGCGCCTCAGTTCTGGTGCCTTTCGTTCGACTCCCATCCTTAGCTTGTATGTTGACACTGGCTTCCTGTCTCTCCAGGACCGCCGTGATCGCTACTGTCTTCGCTATCTTGCGCGGTCCTTGCAACATCCTTCCTCTCGCCTCTGTTGTTCTTTAACTTTTACCCCTCCTGCGGTTCCTGTTCCTCTTCACCACCTCCCTCTTTCTGTCCGGTTGTCTCGCCTACAGGATTCTCTTTCCGTTCGTATTTCTGATGTTTCTCCTCGTGTTGTTCCTTCTTTGCCCCCGTGAAGGGTCCCTCTTCCGCGGTTTTGTACATCCTTGACCCGTATCACTAAAGCTTTTACCCCTCCTTCGGTTCTAAAACGCCTTTTCCTCGAGCACTTTTCTTCTCACTCCCGCTCCGTTTCTGTCTTGACCGATGGGTCTAAGTCAGCGAACGGTGTTAGCTACTCTGTTGTTTTTCCTGATCGCACTTATATGTGTCGCTTGCCTCCGGAGACTAGCATCTTTACAGCGGAACTTTATGCTATTCTCTATGCTCTTCGTCTCCTACTTTCTCGTTGTCAGTCTTCCTTTGTACTTGTTGTTGACTCTCGTAGTGCCCTCATGGCTCTCGGGTCCTTTAATCCGGTTCATCCAGTAGTTGTCGAGATCCAGCATTGGCTGTTTCTCGTTCACAGTAAATTTAAGTCGGTTGAGTTTTGTTGGGTTCCCAGCCTTATTGGTGTGTCTTTAAAAGAGCGTGCGGATGCTGCCGCCAAGGAAGCTGTCCGCTCTTGTCCCATCTCTCGTAAAGGCATTCCGTATTCCTACTTCTACCCGGTTATCCTCAGTCCTTACCCGTTGGCAGGCTTCTTGGTTGTCTGTTACTGGTAACAAGCTACGTACTCTTAAATGTTGTGTTTCCTCGTGGCCGTCCTCCTTCCACCGTAACCGGCGGTGGGAAACGGCTCTGGCGAGGTTGCATATTGGCCATACTCGCTTAACCCATGGTCACTTGATGGAGCGCCGCCCTGCTCCTTATTGTCCTTGTTGCATTGTCCCTCTTACGGTCGTGCATGTCCTTCTTGAATGTCCTGACTTCCAGGACGAGCGTGTGTCTTGCTTTCCGACCGCCCCTCGCGGTCACCTGTCCCTCGATAGAATTCTTGGCGACTCGGATACTTTTGATATCGTTCGCCTTATGCGTTTTTGTTCTCGTATTGGCATCCTTGGTGATATTTAGCGCCCTCTGATTATTTTGCGTATTTGATGGTGCTACATAGCCTTCCAGGTTTGGTGCCTTCTTTTGATAATTACTTTACTTGAGAATTATTCCAGTGACTAGGCTCGAGATAACGCATCAGCCACTACATTGTCTCGTCCTCTTATGTGCTTTATCATCAGGCCATACTCTTGGAGCAATAAAAACCACCTGGTTAACCTCTGGTTTGCATGCTTCATTTTTCTCAGGAAAACTAGGGAATTATGGTCTGTATACACCGTCACTGGGTCTCCTCCCCCATTCACATTCTCCTCCTCCATCACATAGTGACGGAGGGTGTGCGAATAATTTTGTTGACACAGTTTACATTTGGTCAGGTCTACATCAGCAGATAATGAGAATTCCCAGAGATACTTGTAACCGAGTCTAAGCCGAGCAGTAGTAACATCTAGAAGTCTGCTAATTTTATTGGATGATCCATAGATGTGTGGCTCCTCTTGTATGATAGTATGATGATAGATGGAATTACTAGTTCCAGTTTCTAGGCAGGCGATGAGTACTCACAATAACCTTAATTAAGCGTCAAAACAAAAATGTGTATACTCTTTTTACTCTCCTGACCTTAGTTCTCGAGCTATGTATTTCATTTTGGTACCAACGTGTTCGCAATAACATTCTCTAGAAGAACATCAGCAAAAACGGTCACCAAAAGTTATATGAATACCAGCACCCAATAAATACCTACGTAGATGACTCGCCGTGAGTGCCCAAGAGCAACAAAATGTTTTTACTCTTGGGATTATTATCACTTCCACACTTGTCCTACAGCGTTAATTTTGGTATCAATGTACTCGCAATGAAATTCCCAACACGGTGATATGAATATAAACGTAGAATAATGGTCGCTGCCCACCCGCAAGAGTGTGGGAAGTGGCGGAACTGTTACCCAGTATTGGTGACAAGACGACACATGGGCGATACAGTGCTTTGAAAGTTTATAATTATTTCACTGTCCTGACATTATTATTGTATGTACGTCATTCATTTTTGTGCCAATGATTTCGCAATAGAATGTTCTATGAGCCCGTAGGTAAAAAAGAGCAACAAAGCGTAAGATAGAATAGCACCATATATAAAACAACGCTGGTACATATCAGTGAGCGTCAAACACACACGAAATGTGTGTGTTTGATGGTGGTCAAACGATGTTTGATGTGTTTGATCAGGTGATGTCCTGATCTGCCTAATTAAAGTATGAATTATGTTGAGAAAAAATAAGAAAAAAGGGAAAAAACAGGGGGGGGGGAGAAACATGACAGAAAAAGAGTAAAAATACAATTTGGTCAACAAAACAGCATTGTTTAAAATAAAAGATATGGATTGACATTTTGGTGGTTAAGTAGGTTACATTGAGTTAATTAGGTAGTACTTAGTGTTTATCTGTTATAGATAGGAGCTGCATGCCTGGTATGGGCCAATAGGCTTTCTGCAGTTACCTTTGTTTTTATGTTTTTGCCCTGTAACCTAAATGGTTAGAGAGGCAAATATATGGGCTTAGGGACTGAACCCCACACTACATTTAGCTAAGCTGGTTACAATCTTGATGATATAGTTACAAAATTTTGTATAAGTCGTCACATTATCAATGGGTTCGAGATCAACCACATTTTCCTGAATGGATATAACAAAGGGGATATTAATAGGTTATTAAAATTGTCAACACACGATAGAACACGAAACAATGGGTATAAATTGGATAAGTTTAGATTTAGGAAAGACTTGGGTAAATACTGGGTCAGTAACAGGGTTGTTGATTTGTGGAATTTTTCTTAACTTATAAATTTATCTTTATTTATCTTAAACTAGTTGGGAGAGGTACAGTTTTTAACATAATTGGGAAGGTCATTCCACATTCGAGGTCCCTTGATTTGTAAGTCATTTCTAGTTTGACTAAGTCGTACTCTTGGAATATCAAATAGGTATTTGTTTCTGGTGTGGTGCTCATGGGATCTGTTACAACCTTCTAGGAAGCTTTTAAGGTCAGGATTGACATTACAGTGCAGCGTTTTATATATATAAAATACACATGAGAGTATGTGCAGGGACTTAATATCTAACATATTCAGAGATTTGAGTAAGGGGTCCATATATACTGCCCGGTTGCCTGAAATGCTATATGCCTACTATATTGGCTTTAGGTATTGTATGCACTAGCTCTATCTATAAATCCAACATTATGTTTGTAAATCAACTATGTATGTACTTTCCTGAATAAAATTGACTTTACTGTACACTTATATGCTCTGTGGATTTGTTATCCCCTATCGTTTGGGAGAAAAAAAATGACTAATACGTTCGGCGAATGACTTTGACTTCAACTTCACTTTGACTTCGTTCATGTCATCGTATTTTCCGTAATATATAAAGGTTATGACAATGCAATTATATTATTGTGTGCAAATAAGTTGGAAATTTCATGTACCCTAAAAATAGTAAAATAAAGAATAAGAATAATTAAATAATTGTTGTAGTAAAATGTCACACGTTCATCATACGCAAACGAACTCACAGTGTGGAGCGTCAGTACAACAAGACCGCCGCCATTTTAAAACACGGCTTCGAATGTAAGTAATGTTTTTCTCGTACTAACACTGTATTATGCAATAGATTAGGTCTTGAATTCACAAATTTAGTTGTTACATCTGACAGAGTATGTTAGACTGTGTAATGCTGGTCCATGTTGACGTATTTGTGGGCTTGGTTGGTTTAAATGTGATGGCACCCCAATATGGGCACACTAAGGGCACCCCACAACTGCTGCATATTCTAGCTTTGGACTAGCAAAAGTGGTGAACAATTTCTTTAGTATTTCGCCATCCATGTATTTAAAGCAATTCTGAAGTTGGAATGCATGGCATAGGCTCCTCACACAATGTTCTTTATGTGGTCCTCAGGTGATAGTTTTCTATTTAGAACCACCCCTAGATCTCTTTCTTTATCAGAATTCCTTAAAGATTTCTCACATGGTTTTCCTAATGATAGATTGTGGGCTGTAAGGGACAGGTTTGATGTATGGATTAGTTGATAGAAGTTCCAGTCCACCTGTAGACAGGGATCTTACATCAGCTTGTATATTATACAAGGATAAGATTTGATAAATTCAGTTATTTGACTGAACACTGGCTCTGTTTAAATCAGAGATTTAAACATACATAGTCTAACCTAGCTCCTTTCTTTTTTACCTAGCTTTTACCTAGCCTAACCTAGCTTTTTTTTCCCAAGCCGGTCTATGGCCCCTGGGTTTTACAAACTTTTTTTTCCCAAGCCGGTCTATGGCGTGTATGTTAAATAAACCCAATTTTTCACTTTTGACAATTGAGCACCTGCTACATCCAGATTCTAGGGAGGAAAGGAATATAATATAATATCTAATATATCTATCTGTGTGAAATAGATTAAATCCATTTATTTGATATTCAGCTAATAGTTCTGTATTTTCTACATTCATCCATGTTTTGGTAAGTGCAATAATATGTATTGTTTCATTGCAGGTTAGAGATTCAAGATAGTTCTAGATTTCCGAAGTACTGAAACGCGCGCCATACAGGCTTGGTGGATCTAGGTGCAAGGTAAAATTATTTACATTTACTTGTTTTGTATTTATATGCATATATGCATTATTCTATAGAATAATAGATCTCGTAATAATTTTGCAAAAATAGTGGCATTTACTATTTTTAAAAGATTATTAAAAAATTTACTGATATGGTGCATTCGGAAGACAAACCCAATTTTTCACTTTTGACAATTGAGCTCGGGTGCAGGGGGGGGGGGTTGTGTAAAAGCCTGGTTTGTGCCTCGGAGAGGCTATGGGATCCAGTAAGATCGTCCTTCCTTTCCTCCCTAGAATCTGGATGTAGCAGGTGCTCAATTGTCAAAAGTGAAAAATTGGGTTTATCTTCCGAATGCACCATATCAGTAAATTTTTTAATAATCTTTTAAAAATAGTAAATGCCACTATTTTTGCAAAATTATTACGAGCTCTATTATTCTAATAAGGGTTTGATAAAATACAGTAGACTGCCTACTGGTTTTACATGTAACAAGGTTTGATACAGATGATTATCCGTTGAAGGGGATTAAATAGCCGTTCTATGGCCCCAGGGTTTTCTCAAATTTTCTTTCATAGCCGGTCTATGGCCCCTGGGTTTTACGAACTTTTCTGGGGGGAGCCCCGTCGGCTCCCCGGAGCTATCCCAGGCTGATATGCTAATGTCAGACTTTGGCATCAGTCATGTGTATGGAGTTCTTAGGCCTACCGGGGACCACGGCCAGAACCGGGCCCCCTCAGAGAGGCAAGGGGAGCAATGGCCTATAGAAGCCCCCGTGTTAGTGGAAGCATTCTATGTCTGCCATCGACCGGAACAGGCACCCAGAAAGGTAAGCGCCCCAAAACAAACCCCTATTCTGGTTAAAATTGCTACCTAAAACCGAACTAGTGGATAGAACTCCCCAACCGAAAACAAGCAAACTAGTGTGACGTCACACACTGCCGCGCCGCTGTCTGCGCAGCTCCCCCCTCCCCGGGAGGGGGAAGGGGGAGCCCCAGACCCCCCGCGCCGGCTACCCACACCTCAGTTCTTGAGGCTGATGCTATAGGCGATGGTCGTGTGCTCTGGCTCCGGTGTCGCTACTGCACTGTGCTTTGCGTGTGGTGTTAGTTTTGTGGGTGCGAGAGCCAGGAGTTATCTTCAGTACTCGGGCTGCATGCGCCTAGGGCTGCCTTCCCTAGGTGCCCTGTAAGTACTGCCCTTGGGGCTTGGGGCCACCTTCCACAGGCTCCTCGGGGTCTGCCTCTGCTGGTCCGTTTTACCTTTCGGTTTTTCGGCCGCCTGTTGGGCTCTTGGGTGTTCTGTTCTCCCTTGTTACCGGCAGGTAAGAGGCAGTTTGCACTGGTAGGGGCGCAGGGTGCTGCTCAGCTTGTATTTCCCGACATCGTGGCCGGCTCTGTTCCTTGGGGTTCGCTGTCCTCTTGCGGGGTTTTGTTTTTCTTTTTGTTTTTGCCTGGTGGGGGGTTCTGTCATTTTATTCAGTTTGTTTTTGCCCTTCCACTGTTCTCATCGGTGGCGCCCCCTGCTAGGTCCCCGTGAGTGTACACGTCCCTGGGGTTCAGCTTTAGAAGTTTGCTTTGTAGTTTTGGGCACCGGTTTGCAGCACCCTGCCTGGGACTACCTGAGCGCGAGTCCTCTTAAAGTAAACGCTCAGGACCCTGGGAATCCCCTAGGGGGCGCGTGGGTCCGATGGATGTGACCCTGGAGTCCCCACTCGCTGTGTGCGAGTTTGAGGGTTGCTCGGTCCCCTTGTCTCAGGGTGACCCTCATTGTTTTTGCCTCTGCCACGCTGCCTGTTGGGTCGGTGATACTTTCGACCCTGAGTCCTGTGAGTGTTGCTGCTTGCTTGTGACTCAATTTACCCAATCCTCTGATTCTATTCGGGTACAGGCGGCACGTGCGTTGCAGTCTAGGTTTCGTCTGTTGCAACGCGCTCGGTTGGTTGCTTCCCCGGATGCCCCGGGGCTGCCCCGCTTTGCTTTTCGAGACCCGGACTTGGGGGTGGGGGTCGCTTCGATCCTGGTTCAGTCCGCACCTCCTCGTCCTTCCCCTTCTGTTCGTTCTGGTCCCCCGCCCCTGCTTCCGGCCCCGAAGCGTCTGAGGGTTTCGGGGTCGGAGCAGGGGTTACTTGATCTCGAGACTCGGGCAGCTTCGGGGGTTGCCCCTTCCGGGGGGGCGGCAGAGGCATTCGAGTCTTGTCTCCCGGCCGAAGCTTCAGGGTCTGACCAGTGGGCCCCTCTTCCTCCAGCTTTTCCGGCTGCTCCGTCCTTGTCTTGTGGGGTCGGGGCTTGGGGAGAGGACTCGGCCTCGGGTCCTGTGGTGATGGACCTCGAGGCTGGGGAGGGGCTGACTTGGGGGCCTTGGGCCCCGCTGGACCCCGCCGGGGTTTTTCTTCCCACTGAGCGGGGCTTATTGTTACAAGGAGTGGGGTTTTCTTTCCCCCCCTCTGCGTACGAGTTGGATTTGGTGTAGGCCCCTCCCCGGGTATGGTTCCGTGTTCCCCTGGGTACGTCGGTTCCGTCCTTCCGGAGGTTTTCGGCTTATCGCATCCAACCTGGTGTGGTGCGAGCGGCCTTTGCAGCTTACCTCCTGCGTGACCCGGATTATGCCTCGGAAATGGATCCGTCCACGTCAAGGTTGGGACTTCGTTCCCTTTCTGGCTCCGTTACGAGGTTCCGGAGTCGTCCTGGCTAGCAGACTGCCCCTTGTTTGGTCTGGATTCCTGGCATTCCTTCTGTCGTTCCCGCACGCTGGAGTGGCGGGAAGCTTCCACGGTGCTTCAGGTTTTCCTGGGGGGTGAACTTGAGTACCTGAATGAGTGCTTGTTTGCCCCTGCCCTTCCCCGCGATGTGGGCGTTATTCAGCTCCATGTGCAGGTTCCCTCCCTTTCGGCGGCGCTCGTGGCGGAGGACTTGCGCGCTCGGGGCCTTTTGTGTTCGGCCTTGCGGTTCTTTTCCCTCCTGGAGCTGTCTTCGGATTGGCTCGTGGAGGATGTGGGGACGCTTGGGTCCGTCCCGGGGTCCGGCACCTTGTCCTCGGCTGCGCGTGCGTCGGCTGCCTCGTTGAAGCTGTTCACGCCGATTTTGCGGGATGCGGTTTCCCTGTTCTATGCTTCCCGTCTCGCGTGTCGGCAGGCGGTGCTGGGTTCCTCCATGGGATCTGCTTGGGCTCTGGCTCTTAGGCGTTCTTCACCTTTTTGTCCTCTCCTGTTTGGGGAGTCGGCCGTGGCGCAGTTTATTCAGGCTGCGTCGGCGGCTTGTCGTCCGATGTCGGACTTGTTGGTTTTCCGGGGGTCCCAGGGTGGGTCTTCCCGGAAAGGTCGTGCCAGGGCTCGGGGTTCCTCTCGTCGTGGTCGGCCTCTGGTGTCAGGTTTGGGGTTGGCTCCTCCTGCGGACCCTCCCTCGTCTGGTCAGCGCGGTGTTCGCGCTGTGCGGGGTTCTGGGTCTCGTAGGGGTCGCCGGCCCTTTCGCGGTTTGCCCCTTTGACGGGGCGATGGGGGGGCGGCTTGCGCTGTTCGCCCGCGCCTGGTCCCACAATTCGTGGGCCTTTCGGGTCGTGTCTCGCGGCCTGCGGTGGCGTTGGGTGGCCCCTCCCCTCTTTGGGGGGTCGGGGCTGGCAGGGCAGGCTTCTTCCCCTGCGCTCTGTCGAGTCGTCTTGGAGTGGGTACGCTTGGGCGTCGTCGAAACGACGTCGTCCCTCAGATGGGTTTCCCGTCTGTTTCCGGTTCCGAAACGGGACTGCGCGGACCTGCGGTTCATTCTGGATTTGTCCCGTCTGAACCCCTGGGTTCATTGCCCCTCCTTTCGGATGACTACGCTGTCTCAGGTTCGGCTCCTCTTGGAGCCGGGAGCTTGGATGGTGTCCCTGGACCTCCGGGACGCTTATTGGCATGTCCCGATTCATCCGCGGTTCAGGGACTGGCTCGGTTTTGTAGTGGGGCGTCTGAGTTACCGCTTTCGTTGTCTCCCGTTCGGGTTGAACCTGGCACCTCGCGTGTTCACACGCCTTACACGGGTTGTGGTGGCTCGTTTGCGTCTCCTAGGTGTTCGAGTGTTGGCCTACCTCGACGACTGGCTGGTTTGGGCTCCCAGCCAGTCAGCTTGCTTGCTAGCCAGGGATTTGGTTCTTTCCCAGCTCGCCGGGTTCGGGTTCTTGGTGAACTGGAGGAAGTCCCATCTGGTTCCCTCTCAGGTTCGGACATGGCTGGGTCTCGTGTGGGACTCTCGAACCGCCTCCTTGTCTCTCCCTCCGGAGTCTCTCCTGCGGCTGCGGTCCCGCCTTCGTCTGTTTCTGGAGGGCCCTCGGGTCACCCGGCGGTTGCTCGGGGGCTGTGCGGGAGCCTGAACTTCGCGATGGTGGTCTACCCGCCGGGTCGGGTTTGGCTTCGACGGCTGTTCTGGTTCCTTCGGGGTTCCCCCTTCCGCCTCTCTCGCGATCGCAGAGTTCGACCCCCGGGGGACTTGCGTCGGTTGCTGCGTCACCGGTTTCCTCTTCGGGTTTTTCGGGGTTCAGTGCCTTGGCGCCTACCCGAGCCCTCGCTCGATGTGTACACGGATGCGTCGTCTCGGCTGGGGTTTTGTGACCAGTGCTCACCAGGCCGGCCAGGGGCGTTGGGATTCGTGCTTCCGTCGAGCTCACAGTACGGTGCGGGAGTTCGCGGCAGTGTGGTTTGCTCTGGGGAGGATTCGGGTGGCCCGCGGATCGACGATTCGGCTCCATTCGGACTGCTCTCCGGTGGTTCATTGCCTGAACCGCGGGGGTTCGATGCGGTCCTTGTCTCTTTGGGGTTGGTCGCTTCGGGTGACTCGTCTGCTGAGTTCTCGGGGTTTGGCTCTCCTGGCGGTTCACGTACGGGGCGTGTCCAACGTCTTGGCCGACGCCCTGTCTCGCTTCGTTCCTCTCTCCACGGAGTGGACGGTCGACGACGAGTCCTTCCTTTGGCTTTGCCAGACGTTTGGGCGCCCCGAGGTGGACCTCTTCGCGTCGGCGTGGTCGCGGCGTCTTCCCGTTTATGCGGCGCCCTTCCCCGATTGCGAGGCCGTCGGGGTCGATGCCTTTCGGCTCGACTGGACGAGGTGGGGGTTCCTGTATCTCTTTCCCCCGGTTCGGCTGTTGCTCCAGGTCCTGACTCGCTTAGAGACTTACCGGGGGAGAGTTGTCCTTCTGGCCCCTTGGTGGCCGGCCCAGCCTTGGTTTCAGGCGCTGGTTGCTCGGTGTCCGAACCCGAGGGTTTTTTCCCGCGGCTCCGCCTCTTTCAGCAGATCGGGCCGGTACGTCACGTAGCTGGTTCGATCTTCTCCTCGAGTCTTCGCGTATGGTTTTTTTGACTCGAGTCTATCATCATCTCTATGGTGATCAGGTGGCCTCCTTGTTGGTGTCCCACCTGAGGGCTTCTTCTCGGCGGCAGTATGCTGTTTTCCTGGCGGTCCTTCCGTTTCTTTTTGCGTCTTCGTCGTGTTAGCTCCTTGTCTGTTCGGGTGGTCTTGTCCTTCCTCTCGTGGTTGTTTCAGGACCGTCATCTTATGCCTAACACTGTCGCTTCGTATCGTGCGGCGCTGGCGGAGCCCCTTCAGCTTGCTTTCGGTATCGATGTTACGTCTGCGCCGTTTCGCAAGCTGTCTCGTGCATTGTTTCACCTCCGGCCTGCTCATGCGTCGCCTGAGCCGTCCTGGTCTTTGGACAGAGTGCTCGCTTTCCTTTCATCTCCTCGTTTCGTTGTGGCCCCTTCGGTCCAGGATTGTTTTTCCAAGGCACTTTTCTTGTTGGCTTTGGCCTCTGGGGGTCGGGTAGGGGAGCTTCATGCTCTCCTCCGGCGCAGGGGTTTCTGCTCTTTTGGTCGTGGTGATAGTTTTGTTCGTTTGCAGCCGTCTCCTTCTTTTCTGGCGAAGAATGAGACTGCTGCGTTCCGGAGGGGTCCATGGGTGGTTGATGCTTGGTTGGTCTGGCCGGGGGTGCATCATGTTTTGTGATCGGCGGTTGCAGCCAGTTGTCTCGGCTTCAAGTTGAGGGGTGAGCGACGACCGCCTCCCGGGTAAGTCCCTCTTTTTCTGTCTGTGGGTAGTTAGCTCCGGGGAGCAGACGGGGCTCCCCCCAGAAAACCAGCGTTGAATGTAATGAAACGCCATTTTCTGGGTGAGTCCCGGAGGCTCCCCGGCATCCCTCCCTCCCTCCGGTCGGCGGTTTTTCGCGTTTTTGACATCCAGCCTCAAGAACTGAGGTGTGGGTAGCCGGCGCGGGGGGTCTGGGGCTCCCCCTTCCCCCTCCCGGGGAGGGGGGAGCTGCGCAGACAGCGGCGCGGCAGTGTGTGACGTCACACTAGTTTGCTTGTTTTCGGTTGGGGAGTTCTATCCACTAGTTCGGTTTTAGGTAGCAATTTTAACCAGAATAGGGGTTTGTTTTGGGGCGCTTACCTTTCTGGGTGCCTGTTCCGGTCGATGGCAGACATAGAATGCTTCCACTAACACGGGGGCTTCTATAGGCCATTGCTCCCCTTGCCTCTCTGAGGAGGCCCGGTTCTGGCCGTGGTCCCCGGTAGGCCTAAGAACTCCATACACATGACTGATGCCAAAGTCTGACATTAGCATATCAGCCTGGGATAGCTCCGGGGAGCCTCCGGGACTCACCCAGAAAATGGCGTTTCATTACATTCAACGCTGGTTTTTTTCCCCAAGCCGGTCTATGGCCCCTGGGTTTTACGAACTTTTTTTTCCCAAGCCGGTCTATGGCGTATATGTTAAATAAACCCAATTTTTCACTTTTGACAATTGAGCACCTGCTACATCCAGATTCTAGGGAGGAAAGGAATATAATATAATATCTAATATATCTATCTGTGTGAAATAGATTAAATCCATTTATTTGATATTCAGATAATAGTTCTGTATTTTCTACATTCATCCATGTTTTGGTAAGTAAAATAATATGTATTGTTTCATTGCAGGTTAGAGATTCAAGATAGTTCTAGATTTCCGAAGTACTGAAACGCGCGCCATACAGGCTTGGTGGATCTAGGTGCAAGGTAAAATTATTTACATTTACTTGTTTTGTATTTATATGCATATATGCATTATTCTATAGAATAATAGATCTCGTAATAATTTTGCAAAAATAGTGGCATTTACTATTTTTAAAAGATTATTAAAAAATTTACTGATATGGTGCATTCGGAAGACAAACCCAATTTTTCACTTTTGACAATTGAGCTCGGGTGCAGGGGGGGGGGGTTGTGTAAAAGCCTGGTTTGTGCCTCGGAGAGGCTATGGGATCCAGTAAGATCGTCCTTCCTTTCCTCCCTAGAATCTGGATGTAGCAGGTGCTCAATTGTCAAAAGTGAAAAATTGGGTTTGTCTTCCGAATGCACCATATCAGTAAATTTTTTAATAATCTTTTAAAAATAGTAAATGCCACTATTTTTGCAAAATTATTACGAGATCTATTATTCTAATAAGGGTTTGATAAAATACAGTAGACTGCCTACTGGTTTTACCTGTAATAAGGTTTGATAAAGATGATTATCCGTTCAAGGGGATTAAATAGCCGTTCTATGGCCCCAGGGTTTTCTCAAATTTTCTTTCATAGCCGGTCTATGGCCCCTGGGTTTTACGAACTTTTTTTTCCCAAGCCGGTCTATGGCCCCTTGGTTTTACGAACTTTTTTTTCCCAAGCCGGTCTATGGCGTGTATGTTAAATAAACCAAATTTTTCACTTTTGACAATTGAGCACCTGCTACATCCAGATTCTAGGGAGGAAAGGAAGGACGATCTTACTGGATCCCATAGCCTCTCCGAGGCACAAACCAGGCTTGTACACAACCCTCCCCCTGCACCCGAGCTATGTCAACAGGTCATTCTTTCTCTTCGCCCTTACATCATCACACACAGAGATCACAATAACGTGATGCATCAAATGAACAAATCCACAAGGGCCGTGACGAGGATTTGAACCTGCGTCCAGGAGCATCCCAGACACTGCCTAAATCGACTGAGCTACAACAGGGTAAAAGGATCCAGGAAGTTCAGTAGAAGTTTGGTTTCAACCCTTTTACCCTGTCGTAGCTCAGTCGATTAAGGCAGTGTCTGGGATGCTCCCGGACACAGGTTTGAATCCTCATCATGGCCCTTGTGGATTTGTTCATTTGATGAATCACGTTATTGTGATCTGTGTGTGTAATTCTTCACTTGCTTGATTCCATTTGTGTGTGTTTGGGTCTCAGGCCCTCTCGCAATTTCTGTAGAACAAACCCCTTTTCCTAGTTCTGCATCTCTCCTTTGGTACAAATTTTCTTGTGCTTTTATCATATATTTCACAAAACTTGACATACATTTCATTTACTTCATGTCCTATCAGCAAGTGTTTGTCAAATTCTTTAAGGAAAGTTTATCATCCTGATTGCAGATCTCTAGCGCTATTATGTCAACTTCTTGTGGATTCGCAATCATTATTTAATTTACCTTTAGGTGTTCTTTCACCAGCACAGCAACACTGTACCTCTCCCAACCAGTTTAAGATAAAAACTAAGTACTAACTAATTAACTCAATGTAACCTACCTTACCCCCAAAATGTCAACCCATGTCTTCTATTTTAAACAATGCTGTTTTGTTGACCAAATTGTATTTTTGTTTTTTTCTGCAATGTTCCCCCCCCCCCACCACTCTACCACCACATTGAGTTTAGTAGCTCTGTGCACGTCAGGTGCTGTTTAATATACAGACCTACTCCTCCATTTGACCTAGTTTCTCTATCACATCTATATCACTTTGTGCTTTAGGCCTGGTGGAGCTTGGTCCACCAGGCTGTTGTTTGGAGTGGCCCGCAGATCCACATACAGTCTGCATATGATATACAGTCTGTTGATCAATTGAACTACAGTAGTTAGTTTTTATCATCCGAATGCACCAATATGTGTTCATTCTTCCCAGATGAAGGAACTAGGTAATATTCATAATCTGAATGCACCATCTGAAGCTTTAACACACTCATGATACACGAGAGGTTTAAAAAACTTTTAAAACTTTTAAAACTTTTTGACCTATGTATTTAAAAGCAATTCTAAAGTTAAAAAGTGTAGCATAGGCCCCTCGCAGAATGTTCTTAATATGATCCTCAGGTTATAGTTTTCTATCTAAAACCACCCCTAGATCTCTTTCTTGATCAGAATTCTTTATAGATCTCTGTGGCTCGATCATAGAAACTGAGTAAATTCGTTACACTGGACCTTCCAGATCGAATACCATGCTGACAGTCTGATATATCATTCAGTACGCCTGCATCTGAAATTGAGCAATACCGGATTTATTATTTGGTTTTATAAATTTTATACTTATAATCTTAACTTATTTCAGAGACCACGAATAATCTGGGCTTCGAACTCAACAGAAAAGCCTTCCGTAGACCTGCTTCTTTAATACATAATAGACAAAATTTAGTAAGTATTGATTTATTATGTGTTTGTTTATTTATTTATTTTTTCTTTATATACAAGAAGGTACATTGGGGGAGAGTACAATGACTTGAAGTTATACATTCTTGTAAAGCAACTAACACTCATAGCGTTTCTGGCAGATCTAAGTATAGACCAAGGAACTTACCATCTTTTTTATTTCTGATGTTAACATTGTGTAACTGTAGATGAATTGCATTTGTTGATTTGCTCCCAAGTAAGATGTTGTAGGTCCTTTCTATGTTTAGTGGGAGTTTGTTGGTTGACATTAATAAGTGGATTTTTTTTTAATTTATTGTTTACATCATTATTTAATATGAGTGGGTTGGAGTCTGAGTAGATGAGGTTAGTGTCATCATTATCTCATATCTCAGTGATTTTGTCGTAATGGTCAAGTAGCTGTACTGTACAAGTAGAGGACATGAGAGATAGCTGTAAGAGGTATTTCAATATCTTCCTGCTTTAAATCCTTGTTGGCCTGGATTGTGGAGGTCATTGGTCTCTATAAAACTAGTAACCTGACTCCTGATCACTCTCAAATAATTTTATTATGTGGGATGTTAGTGCAACTTTTTTTTTTTTTTTTTTGAGATATATACAAGAGTTGTTACATTCTTGTACAGCCACTAGTACGCATAGCGTTTCGGGCAGGAAATGCTGGTCTATAATTCTTTGCCAATGCTTGTGTTGTGTTGTGTTGTTTTGGTAGTGATGTGCAATGTGTTGTTTTGGTAGTGATTCGTCCAGTTCTGGTAGTAGTGCGGTTGTTGTGTGGTGTAGTACTTGTGTGCTTGTTAATGACTTGTATTCCAGTCTTGTGGGTATCTCCTTTCCCCTACGGGCCAACTGCTTTGTTCTTACCTAGCATTTTGCTTTGTTTGGGTATGAATGTTTGTGTGCCGTATATTTTGCAAAATTTGCCATATATCTCATTATTTACTCCTCTGCCTAGCAACAAGTCTGTCTAATTATACTCATTAACTGTTTTTCAAAGTTCCCCATAGTGTCCTTTATTGAAATCGAGTTCATGAACCGTTTCAATGTTCTTATTTTCTTCTAGATTATATCTTAAAGTATATTTAAATGTTATTGTTATTATTGTTATTAAATGTTATTGTGACATTGCATTGCAATTGAGCTATGTTGTTTACCATACCGTTCATTTCGTGAGTATAAGTATAGATGCCACACTTGTGACAGGTAAAACCATGCCTTTTTTGAAAAACAGCACCGTCTGTTGCACGTTAGAGCAACCCACACTATATTATGTTGCGATATTATTTCAGTATTTCCGATTGCATTGATAATTTGAATTTTCATAGATTTCAATTTATTTTAATTTCGATTTAATAATTTTGTGTGACATTGCATTGAAATTGAGCTGTGTTGTTTACCATACTGTTCATTTCATGAGTATAGTTTATTTTTTTATTTTTTTCATTTCATTTTTTAGCTGTTCTTATTTTTCAGTGATGGGAATATCAGATCATTTGATGTTCCCAATTTTCTGATGGAAGCATCAGACCATTATAGAATGCATCGGATGAGGTAGTTTGGAATGGTGGGGAGGACGAGAGGGGGGGATGGTGGGGAAGACGAGGGGACAGAGGAGAGGGTAATGGTGGGGAGGACGAGGGGACTGGGGAGTTGGGGATGGTGGAGACAGGGGAATGCTGGGGAGGACAAAGGGACAGGTGAATGGGAGATGGTGGGGGAGGAAGAAGGACAGGGGAGGGGAAAATGGTAAGGAGGACGATGGGACAGGGAATTGGGAATAGTGGGGATGATGTGGGGACGGGGAAGTGGGAAGGACGAGAGGACTGTGGAATGGGGAATGGCAAAGTGAATTATAATTATATATATTAATTAATTCTTATAAATTTCCAGAAGCCTGTATCAACACCCACACTAATGCAACTGAAAGAGATGTTGAGACAAGTATTGCTGATATGTTGAAGAACGCCCCAAACAAACTCAGTGGAAACAGATACAAGGTAAAGTTTGCCAATTTGCTGTAGTCTAATTCAATTTCTTTTTAGTAATCTTTGAGAACATTTATGCTATGAATAAGAAAAAATAATGTAACTGATTTTGACTAAATATGTAGATATATTTAATTTTCTGAGCACTAATAATGAAAGAAAACCAAAATAAGAGGTGGCTACTATCTCTAATAATGGGCTGGAATAATGCAGGATATAATAATATATATATATAAATATGACAATGTCAGACCACGGAGGAAGAATGAAACAGGAATTTCCTTAAGTACTTTTGTATATTAAATACATCTTCAGAAGGTCCTTCTGAAGATGTATTTAATATACGAAAGTACTTAAGGAAATTCCTGTTTCATTCTTCCTCCGTGGTCTGATATTGACACATTCTTAATCACGTGTTTATTTTCGTGATATACACACATATATATAAATATATATATATATATATATATGTATTTATATATATTTATTTTTATAAATATATATATGATATATAGATTCTATATAGATTCTATTCTATTCTATTCTATAGTTTTATATAGATAGAATAGAATCTATATAGTTTTTTTTTTCTATAATATGGAAACAGTTTTTAATTAATAAATTAAATATTATATAATAAAATAATGTATTATTGAAAACAATTAGTAACAAACAATATTTCATTACAGGGTGGTGAAGCAAGAAGACATGTGCATCACACAGCAGACTTGGATATGACGAAGAATGAAAATGGCTAATGTCTATATAGAAGAATCTATATGTGTCTATATATAGACACATATAGATTCCTATATATAACCTATATATATATATGTGTGTATATATATTATAATATATATATATATATATATATATATATATATATATATATATATATATATATATATATATATATATATATATATATATATATATATATATATATATTAGGTTAGGTTAGGTTTGGTAGGGTTGGTTAGTTATCATATATCTACGTATAACTAGCTAGTTTTACCTTTATATATATTATTTATATATATATATATATATATATTATATAAAAAGTTTGTGAGGAAGACCTCTGGTGCCAATGTGGGGACCCATAGCCTCGGAGAAGAAAATAAAAAGTATTCAGAGGAGACCTTGTGGTCACTCACTAAACACTAATATTATCTTCTACCACCCCCATTCTTTTGTATGTAAACATATATATTTGCTTTATTTGAACTTTGTTACAAAGAGGGAGTTACATATAGGTTACAAAGATGGTTATCATATATATATTATTTATATATATATATTATTTATATATATATATATATTATTTATATATAAATATATTATTTATATATAAATATATTATTTATATATAAATATATTATTTATATATAAATATATATATATATAATATATAATATATATACTATTACACTACATTCTTATATATTACACTAATATATATATATATATATATATATATATATATATATATATATATATATATATATATATATATATATATATTATAAATTATTTATATATATAATTTATATATATATTATATATATAATTATATAGGTCATATGTTTTTGTATTTTTGCTGATTTGCTAGTAAATAATAAAAGAAATATAAATTATTTGATTTTTTTACCCTTAAATTGGTTTTAATATTTAAACTGAAAACAATAATATAATATAAAAAAATATAAGAAAAATAATAATACATTATAAAATAAAATATAATAAAAATAATATAATATAATATAAAATAATATAATTTAATTTCAAGAAACTTAACTTTAAACACAAAGATGTGAAAAGGGTTCAGATAAGGCTCAAACCTTTCACAAGAGGTTCATATTGGTGTATGAATGGATTATGAATGACTCATGTTAGGAGTGTAAAGTTGCCACAACATCTCAAATTAGTGTTAGATACATATGTCTTGGTTATAAGTTTTGGAAACCTATTTAAGTCCACACACAATATCGTATCTGATACGATAAAACAAACGTTTCCAATACTTTCAAATACTTTCCAGATATGTTGTGGCAACCTAAAATTGTTTGCTGGGTAGCCATCTCGAAAGCCGCATCATGTACCAACAAGAGAACTTTTGCTAACATAATAGATCTTCACCTCGTCCTGCCCATGAGGTAGAGGGAACGTCTGGTCCTCGTACATAGTCACAAACAATACAAAAACGTCGCTCAATTTAATTTTAAGCGCTACCCAGCCAGACATTACCCATTATACTCCAAGCAGGTTTTGTGAACATTTGTGCAGCACATTTTCTAAATGTCGATCCCACAACAACAGCATAATTCACTTCATTAGTGAACTCCAGGCCAGCAAACTCAGACCACCTCCGTGGAGAAGAGTAAGCACTAGTGATGGAACGCCCGGACCCCGACCCCTGAAGGGGACAGCGGCGAGGAAAGAGAAAGCGGGGACAACCAATCCATGCAGTCAATCGCCAAATCAGAAGAGCGATTATTCACATCCACAGTTATGGCTGGCTGGTCGCTCAGGTGTTGGTCCCCAGTTGCCTACCAAGGCATGGAGTCGGTGGTTGGGTGTCAGTTCTGTGGCTCGTGTGGTACCCTGCTGTACAGATTTCCTTTACGATGGGGTCGTTAAGACGTATCTGAAACAGACATCTTTGACTGGACTAAAATTTTCAACGTCACATGACCATACGACGCTTGGTATTGTGCTGGTGGAGGTGGTCCATGTGAAGTTGACTGATCTAGTAGGAGTGCAGCTAGTTAAAGACCGATGTATGTTGGTGAAATTTATTCAGCTAGATATGTTCCGGAAGTTCCTCGAGTGGTGTGAGGGTTGCTCTTTCCGTATGTCAGGGTGTGCTGGCACAGTAAGAGTGATAAACTTGAGTGTGACCTTTTATATATGTGCCAGTGAATCGTGCACTGTTTGAAATAACAGATGGGCTGTTGACCAAGATGTTTGGGTAGTTCGTGAAGGTGTTAAACGAGAGGTGGAATAAAGTTTCAGCGGGCTAATGTAAGGGAATGCTTGCTGGCACCTGGACGTTGACAAAGTCCCAGATGCAGGATATACCATCTTCGTTTTCTCTGATGGGGTTTATGGTATGAAGTATGTATTGGGGTGAGCCCTGTATCTGTTATCGCTGTGGGCGGCAGGGTTACCTGGTGGCAGCTTGCTTAGTGAAGGCGGCTGAACATGTCAATATCTTCAGGAAGGGTGACTTTTCTGCTTCTCCGAACCCAGTGGAATTCTACTGAAGTGTTGGCTGGAGGTGGTGTTCGCTTCCCAGCTTGCTAGACGCCTGTCTGCGTCTATGTCTGTGAGGCTTGCGAGGAGCCGGTGGAGGGTCCTGTGCAACTGGGAGCTGTCGAATGGCCGGTGTATGAGGCTTCATCTGCCGGGCTGTGTGTGGTGCAGACTATGCCAGTGGAGATTCACAGTGTATCGCCTCCTGTGGTGGAAGTACCAGCTCCCTAGGAGGCGTCCACATCTGCTTTGGAGAGCGGTTCTAGTACACTTGCTCCCCTTGTGGGGGGGGTCTCTGGACGTGGGGGTTTCCTCCTCATCTCGGAGGCTTCTCCAGCTGCTTCTCCAATAGAGGGTATGCGTCCCTCTCGACTCGCTTACAGGACCTTTCGCGTCGAACTGAGCTGGTCACTCAGCAGAAACACAGGAAGGGCACTGACAGGTCACGGTGCCTTGGTGGTAAGGATCCAATGGAGATAAAAGGTGGGGTTGATGAGGCGGTAGTTGTCGAGGAGCGGGAGTGGGCTGAGATGGTTCCTTTGCCGGTGCCTGTCAGTGGGGCCCCCATAGTGCCAGTGCACAGAGGTTGCCCTTGGTGCTGGGGACGGGGGGGGGGGTGCAGGGCACGATTTACGTCTGGTATTGGAAAAGGGAAAAATTGCATCTGGTAATGATGATGGGAATTCCCCGTTGTCAGACTTCCCTGATCATCGGAAAGTAGTTTCCATAAAGGTTGATCAGATATTTGTGGACCTGCTGCCGCGAGCTGGTGTGTGGGTGGGGGGGTCCTCTTGGATATTTTTTTTTCTTGTGTATTTCATTATTATTTGAAAGGGTTTCTGACACTACCGTAATCTGGTACACTTCGTTACTGAGATACCTTTCGGGCCTTTGTATTATATGCATTTTTTTCTTTCTGTTAATGTTTTCCTGTTTTTATATTTTATTATTCCTTTGGTTGTTTTTACCTTGTATGATGTTTTTCATATTGTGTTATGCTCGGTACTTGTTCCTCGTGTATGTGTTTAGTTTTGCTTTACCTGTCTTCGCTTTGTTGCAGGGAACTATAGTGTGAATTGTCCAGGTAATTATAGGTATCCCGTGTTGTGTGTTATGATGTTCCATTTGGTATATTGTCCTTGTGTGGTTGTGCATTATACATCATCCATAAAGTAATGTTTTGATATCACTGAGTATTATATTGTTGAAGTGGTGTGTTTTAGTTTTTCTTCTACCTTTACTTGTATTTGTGTCATTGCTTTTGTGTGCATGGAGTTGTACCCTGGTGAGTGTGTGTATTGTACTGGTGTTTTATATTTCTGTACTGGTGTGTGTTTGTGTATTGGTTTGGTGTATTTTCTTGTTATTGTGGTGTTCTGTTGTTGGTGATGCATCCTGAGGTGTTAGACACTGTTATGGTGCTTCAGTACCTTGTCTTTGAATTGTATTCATGTCGTTTTATAATAGACAAGAAAAAACAACCACATCCTCACTCAGAGGCAGTTATCACCTGACCCACATAATGATCTTTGGATATGTGAGGATGGTGCATGTTAAGTGGGAATATATTACATGCTTCCGACTTGCCTGGTACACTTACCAGCTACATGCCAACTTTCTAATGGTTTAATTGTTACGGGTAATTGTCTGTCACGAAAGCTCGGGGGGCATGTGGTGCAACAGGTATATATATAATGTTCATGTACTTGCAATTTGTTTACAAACATACTTTAAAAGGGTGAATTGTTGTTTCAGGTGTGAGGGAATCTGTGTCATGTCCACCGTCCCTTCATCATTGCCAGTGCTGGTGAAGCAGCTTCTGATGCAGTATGCGAGACGACTGGTCATCTACACCGTCCCTTCGTCATTGCCAGTGCTGGTGAAGCAGCTCCTGACACAGCACGAGGGACTATTGGTCATGTCCTCCGTACTTATAGCTGTTATTTACTAAAGACTTGATTTAATAAGAAAACCTTGCGTAATAATTTCATTACGTATTTGTAAAGAACATTAAGGTTGGAACGTAAACGAAGTGAAGACTAGGCAAACATGAACATGAAAGGCGGGTCGTTCTTGATGTGACAACACCAATGACTTGCCTTCACGTTTCTTTCGTGCCCTCTCACTCCTTCCTCCGCCACTCCAAAAAAAACCCAGTAGGCACTGGTACATCATTAAATCAAAACTAGGCTGTATGTATCTTTGGGGGTGGGGAGGGTAGAATAAAATGACAACGCGTGAGATTGTAGTGTGACGTATTAGAAGTTCTTCTAATGTCAATATGTGGACGATTTTGTTGTCGGCTCTTGAATTTGTGTGGTACGTTTTTCTAGATTTGCATATCCATATTTAAATTGCTACCCATGAAGAATTGAGTAAATGTGTATTCTTACCAGTTAGATTTGAGTTATTAGTATACTTACCCATCAGTGTCTACGGGGAGAGTGAGGTTTAGCTCTATATGCCCCAAACCTGTTAGTGCTCTTAATAAACATGACAAATTTTGAAGCCTCTCAGATTACTGTTGCATTTACCAGTAGATACATTCCTGCCCTGCCTATAAGCCACATATGTCCACTCTGTACATAGCTTAGAAGCCTCATAACTTTATTTGGAAAGGTTAGAGAGGAGGAATAAACCTTGAAAATTGAATTGTGGCAGTTTTAAATTCGATGGGCGAGGATCGCTAGCCTCTACACCTGGGGTTCCCTCCCTGTCCAACTCGTTGTTGCCGTGAGAGGGCTTGGTGGGCGGCTACCAGTGTGTGATGCTCGTTGGGACGGTCCTCTGTCCTTTTGTAGCCTTGCGCTCCTCCTGCTGTCCTCTAATTATGCTGGAGAACTTTTCCTTTTCCTTATGTTTCGTTTTTTCCGCTCTTCTCCTTTCTCAGTCATTTCCTGCCGACCTTTTGCTTGTTTTGATTATTCTTTTGGACTTCTTATATTTTGTTGCCCGGGTGTTTGAGGAGGCACCCGTAGAACTGTAGTACCCGACGTCGAGAGAGGGGACCCTTTTATTGTCTGTTACGAATCTTGCATTGATTCTATCATTATCATGATAACGCTGCCTAGCATTTTATACTTTCCCTGTACTGTTCTATTACTAGTATAGTATCCAGTTGTGTATCCAATTAATATTGTATGATTTTATATAATATTGTATGATGTATATTGTAGCATGCTATAATGTGCCTGAGTTGTATTATTTTTGATACGCTTGTGCAAGTTAATTCTTGTTGGAGGGAGTGTGGTTTCTCAGTGTGGGGGGGATGACCATATTTGGATGTGTCTTGAGTGCGGCTGGTTGTCAAGCTAGCGTTTATATTTCAACCTTGATTATTTTCTGTTATTGTTTGCAAATAAATTCATGTGATTATTGTAACAGTATTATATACTCTTAAGATTACTGATTAAATGGTTATTAATACTACATCTTGTTAGTAGAGTTTTCATAAGTTCATGTGGCAGCTTAGTTGATGTTTTGGTAGGACGCCTGTGTGCTGGCGGGAGGCCGAGTCAGAAGCATGGCTGAGCTGATTGGGAGGAGACATGTACTAGAGTTAAGTCAGTGGTTATTGTTATTTTAGCTGATTACTTAGTTAATAATTCTCTTCGTAAAACTATTGTGTGATATCCCATTTATTAATTCATGTGTTGAAGAATATTGTCTATGCTCAGTAAGGATTTAATGATATTATTGTATGCTGAAGAATATTTCTGGCTGTTATTTTTTTACCATTTATATGTTTATATGTTTGTCATTCTTACGCACAGTAGATTGTTTGTGCCTTTTAAAGCAGTGTTTCACTTTTAATATCCTTTTTATATATTATTCCCTAGACATAAATTGAAGATGAGGCCGAAACACACACAGTTGATCACTGCAGGCAAAGAACCCTACCAAGGCGTCAAGGGCTGTAACATTGGCAGTCCTCCTTTCGTCACTGAACCCGATCTCGGCAGACTGACGGTTCTTAAGGTGGCGTTTGTGGGATGTGTATTCACAACGCACCCTTGGGGGGAGCCCCGGCATGATCGGCGATAGCTTCTTGTTAGGTGTCCTGCCTCTAATTGTGGTTCCATGGTGGGTGTAGGGGGCACATTCGTGAATGAAAGTCTCCCTCGTTGTATGTCTTAATTCTGTTCGCTTATACCTTCTCAGGCTAGTGGGGTGGGCGACCAAGCCCCCGATTCGGAGAGTGTTGGAAGATCGGGCTCTGTAGCCCCCCGATATATTGAGCCCCGACCTTGTTCTGCCTTTGACCCTCCTGACTACTCGCCTCGGCTCCCCTCCCCTCCCTCCGCTGTGGCTGGGTCGAGCCACAAGCTCCCAGTGGGGACCACCTTGTCCGCTGGCACAGCTCAGTCTCTGGTTGTGACTACTGTACCTTTTAACCCATCTCTTTCTTGGGGGTTCTCAACGCCGTCCACGCCACGGCCGAACTAGCACAATCCCATCCCTTACTGATGGTATCAAGCCTTGTTTGATACCGCTTCATGGGTCAAATACTTTGATCTCCTCACTCTGGATTCCTCACCTCCTGACGCTTTCTCCCTCCATAGGCACCTAGTTGATTCTGTAGATGCTTGCTACTTTTAACCCCACTCATCTCGGTACATGTGTCGTTGCTGCTCCTTCTCAGGATGCAGGCACCTGCTTACCTGCCTTATCCTGCCTGGGCGAGACCCCTGTTAGTCTCCAAGAACGCTCGATTGAATGCCAGGGTTGGCACTGTTCTCCTCCCACCCCATGTTGCAACCGGTCTTAGGAATCTACAGGAATCTACAGGAAGATATTCAGCATGTTCTCGAAGCCCAGGACCATTCTGTCCTCCAGGTGAACACGTTAACTCGTCCCCATCGTGGTCGTCGCCGTCAGCCCCTTCGGGTTGTAAAGATTACCATTGATTGTAGGACTTTTCTGCCCTCTGTCATTCTTGCTGGTGCCAGGTGCTCCGTCCAGGAGTACATTCCCTCTCCTAGGCTCTGTAATAAGTGCTGGAGGTTTGGGCATAGTGCCCTCCTAGGCTCCTGCACACAGGAGACATGTCTCTCATGTCTCCTGTGTCTTCTTCCTCGTCTTCCCCCCGATCCTCTTTCCCATCCTTCTCCTCCGTCTCTACGCTTACCACACCGCCAGTCAGTGAAGGCTGATGACTCCTCCTGCTGTCCTTGACTACTCCTCTCGGTTGTCTCCTCCTCCGGGCCCTGCTCGTACGCCTCTGATCTGCTCTCCCGCTCCCTTCCCTCCATCTTTGCTCAATTTACTCATGCCCCCTAACCCTAACTTTGCTGACCCTGATCCCGACCCTGACCTTCTTTAACGTGCTGTGTTTCTCTTTCACCTTTGTTTTTTCTT
The DNA here is from genome assembly GCF_040958095.1 of Procambarus clarkii. NCBI lineage: Eukaryota > Metazoa > Arthropoda > Malacostraca > Decapoda > Cambaridae > Procambarus > Procambarus clarkii. Next base: position 714,268 of record NW_027189131.1, read on the forward strand.
TGTTGTTATCCTGTCTCCTTTTGTTTATATCTTCTTCTTCAGTGAAACATTAGTGGATATTTCGCAAATTTCCTTGAACTCCCACTTCTGATTTCATTGTTTTTGCCCTTTTGTGTCTATCTCCAGGAGCCGATGCTTGGTGCTCGTCCTGGTCGCTTCCGTGGCTCTTCCTTTTGTTCCCTCCTCCAGCTGTTGCTGGGGCCCATAGCTCTTCTGCTTTCTTGATTCACTCGGATGTTCCTTTCGTCCCCTTACTTTTTCCATCACCTCTCCATTGTTCAGCTGCCCGTATCTATGTGTGTAAATGATACACGGTTTGTTCCATTAATTTTCCCTCAAATGTCCCACTTTCTCTTCCTGATCGTAAACACCACCTGGACTCCTTGCCTGTGCTCCTGCTGGGTGATTTCAATTGTCGACATACCCTTTGGGGTGATGTTCTGACAAACACCTGAGGTTGCCTTCTCAAACCGTTCATCCTCTCTTCCCTGTCTTTTCTGAATTCTGGTGAGCCCACTCATTTAGACTCTCGGACTCTCACCCTTTCCTGTCTTGATCTTTCTCTTTGCTCGTCTTCCGTTTACTTAGATTTCAAGTTGCGGGTTCATGATGACCTCCATGGCAGTGACCATTTCCCCATTCTTATTGCCTTTCTCTCTTTTCACCCGCCCCTCTCCTTCCCTAAGTGGTGGTTTGCCGAGGCTGACTGGACCCTCTTTACCGTCCGTGCTACTATCTCCGACCTCTCCTTTCTGCCTCTTCCTCGCGCCTTCTTTTTTTTTACACCGTCTTCGATGCTGCCCTCCACTCTATTCCTCGCTTTTCCTCTCAGGGAATGCGGAAGTGCGTTCCCTGGTGGAATGTGGACTGTGCTCG
>NW_027189131.1:1044053-1054053 GCF_040958095.1 Procambarus clarkii
AACCTTGTGATCATGTATGCTGGTGTGGTGAACCTTGTGGTCATGTATGGTGGTGTGGTGAACCTTGTGGTCATGTATGCTGGTGTGGTGAACCTTGTGGTCATGTATCATGGTGTGGTGAACTTTGTGGTCATGTATGCTGGTGTGGTGAACCTTGTGGTCATGTATGGTGGCGTGATGAACCTTGTGGTCATGTATGGTGGTGTGGTAAACCTTGTGGTCATGTATGCTGGTGTGAACCTTGTGGTCATGTATGCTGGTGTGGTGAACCTTGTGGTCATGTATGCTGGTGTGGTGAACCCTGTGGTCATGTATGATGGTGTGGTGAACCTTGTGGTCATGTATGGTGGTGTAGTGAACCTTGTGGTCATGTATAGTGGTGTGTTGAACCTTGTGGTCATGTATGCTGGTGTGGTGAACCTTGTGGTCATGTATGGTGGTGTGGTGAACCTTGTGGTCATGTATGCTGGTGTGGTGAACCTTGTGGTCATGTATGCTGGTGTGGTGAACCTTGTGGTCATGTATGCTGGTGTGGTGAACCATGTGGTCATGTATGGTGTGGTGAACCTTGTGGTCATGTATGCTGGTGTGGTGAACCCTGTGGTCATGTATGGTGTGGTGAACCTTGTGGTCATGTATGCTGATGTGGTGAACATTGTAGTCATGTATGCTGATGTGGTGAACCTTGTGGTCATGTATGATGGTGTGGTGAACCTTGTGGTCATGTATGGTGGCGTGGTGAACCTTGTGGTCATGTATGCTGGTGTGGTGAACCCTGTGGTCATGTATGGTGTGGTGAACCTTGTGGTCATGTATGCTGGTGTGGTGAACCCTGTGGTCATGTATGGTGTGGTGAACCTTGTGGTCATGTATACTGATGTGGTGAACCTTGTAGTCATGTATGCTGATGTGGTGAACCTTGTGGTCATGTATGGTGTGGTGAACCTTATGGTCATGTATGCTGGTGTGGTGAACCTTGTGGTCATGTATGCTGGTGTGGTGAACCTTGTGGTCATATATGGCGTGGTAAACCTTGTGGTCATGTATGGCGTGGTGAACCTTGTGGTCATGTATGCTGGTGTGGTGAACCCTGTGGTCATGTATGGTGTGGTGAACCTTGTGGTCATGTTTGCTGGTGTGGTGAACCTTGTGGTCATGTATGCTGGTGTGGTGAACCTTGTGGTCATGTATGCTGGTGTGGTGAACCTTGAGGTCATGTATGCTGGTGTGCTGAATCTTTTGGTAATGTATGCTGGTGTGGTGAACTTTGAGGTCATGTATGATGTGGTGAACCTTATGGTCATGTATGCTGGTGTGGTGAACCTTGTGGTCATGTATGGTGTGGTAATCCTTATGGTCATGTATAGTGTGGTGAACCTTATAGTCACGTATGCTGGTGTGGTGAACCTTGTGGTCATGTATGCTGGTGTGGTGAACCTTGTGGTCATGTATGCTGGTGTGGTGAACTTTGTGGTCATGTATGCTGGTGTGGTGAACCTTGTGGTCATGTATGCTGGTGTGGTGAACCTTGTGGTCATGTATGCTGGTGTGGTGAACCTTGTGGTCATGTATGCTGGTGTGGTGAACCTTGTGGTCATGTATGGTGTGGTGAACCTTGTGGTCATGTATGGTGGTGTGGTTTACCTTGTGGTCATGTATGCTGTTGTGGTGAACATTGTGGTCATGTATGCTGGTGTGGTGAACCTTGTGGTCATGTATGGTTGCGTGGTGAACCTTGTGGTCATGAATGCTGGTGTGGTGAACCTTGTGGTCATGTATGCTGGTGTGGTGAACCTTGTGGTCGTGTATGGTGTGGTGAACCTTGTGGTCATGTATGCTGGTGTGGTGAACCTTGTGGTCAAGTATGGTTGCGTGGTGAACCTTGTGGTCATGTATGCTGGTGTGGTGAACCTTGTGGTCATGTATGCTGGTGTGGTGAACCTTGTGGTCATGTATGGTGTGGTGAACCTTGTGGTTATGTACGCTGGTGTGGTGAACCTTGTGGACATGTATGGTGCTGTGGTGAACCTTGTGGTCATGTATGCTGGTGTGGTGAACCTTGTGGTCATGTATGCTGATGTGGTGAACCTTGTGGTCATGTATGGTGGCGTGGTTTACCTTGTGGTCATGTATGCTGCTGTGGTGAACCTTGTGGTCATGTATGGTGTGGTGAACCTTGTGGTCATGTATGGTGGTGTGGTTTACCTTGTGGTCATGTATGCTGTTGTGGTGAACCTTGTGGTCATGTATGCTGGTGTGGTGAACCTTGTGGTCATGTATGGTTGAGTGGTGAACCTTGTGGTCATGTATGCTGGTGTGGTGAACCTTGTGGTCATGTATGGTGTGGTGAACCTTGTGGTCATGTATGGTGGTGTGGTTTACCTTGTGGTCATGTATGCTGTTGTGGTGAACCTTGTGGTCATGTATGCTGGTGTGGTGAAACTTGTGGTCATGTATGGTTGCGTGGTGAACCTTGTGGTCATGTATGCTGGCGTGGTGAACCTTGTGGTCATGTATGCTGGTGTGGTGAACCTTGTGGTCATGTATGGTGGTGTGGTGAACCTTGTGGTCATGTATAGTGTAGTGAACCTTGTGGTCATGTATGCTGGTGTGGTGAACCTTGTGGTCATGTATGCTGGTGTGGTGAACCTTGTGGACATGTATGGTGGTGTGGTGAACCTTGTGGTCATGTATGGTGGCGTGGTGAACCTTGTCGTCATGTATGCTGGTGTGGTGAACCTTGTGGTCATGTATGCTGGTGTGGTGAACCTTGTGGTCATGTATAGTGTGGTGAACCTTGTGGTCATGTATGCTGGTGTGGTGAACCTTGTAGTCATGTATGATGGCGTGGTGAACCTTGTGATCATGTATGCTGGTGTGGTGAACCTTGTGGTCATGTATGCTGGTGTGGTGAACCTTGTGGTCATGTATGGTGGTGTGGTTAACTTTGCGGTCATGTATGGTGGCGTGGTGAACCTTGTGATCATGTATGCTGGTGTGGTGAACCTTGTGGTCATGTATAGTGGTGAACCTTGTGGTCATGTATGGTGGTGTGGTGAACCTTGTGATCATGTATGCTGGTGTGGTGAACCTTGTGGTCATGTATGGTGGTGTGGTGAACCTTGTGGTCATGTATGCTGGTGTGGTGAACCTTGTGGTCATGTATCATGGTGTGGTGAACTTTGTGGTCATGTATGCTGGTGTGGTGAACCTTGTGGTCATGTATGGTGGCGTGGTGAACCTTGTGGTCATGTATGGTGGTGTGGTGAACCATGTGGTCATGTATGGTGTGGTGAACCTTGTGGTCATGTATGCTGGTGTGGTGAACCCTGTGGTCATGTATGGTGTGGTGAACCTTGTGGTCATGTATGCTGATGTGGTGAACATTGTAGTCATGTATGCTGATGTGGTGAACCTTGTGGTCATGTATGATGGTGTGGTGAACCTTGTGGTCATGTATGGTGGCGTGGTGAACCTTGTGGTCATGTATGCTGGTGTGGTGAACCCTGTGGTCATGTATGGTGTTGTGAACCTTGTGGTCATGTATGCTGGTGTGGTGAACCCTGTGGTCATGTATGGTGTGGTGAACCTTGTGGTCATGTATACTGATGTGGTGAACCTTGTAGTCATGTATGCTGATGTGGTGAACCTTGTGGTCATGTATCGTGTGGTGAACCTTATGGTCATGTATGCTGGTGTGGTGAACCTTGTGGTCATGTATGCTGGTGTGGTGAACCTTGTGGTCATATATGGCGTGGTAAACCTTGTGGTCATGTATGGCGTGGTGAACCTTGTGGTCATGTATGCTGGTGTGGTGAACCCTGTGGTCATGTATGGTGTGGTGAACCTTGTGGTCATGTTTGCTGGTGTGGTGAACCTTGTGGTCATGTATGCTGGTGTGGTGAACCTTGTGGTCATGTATGCTGGTGTGGTGAACCTTGAGGTCATGTATGCTGGTGTGCTGAATCTTTTGGTAATGTATGCTGGTGTGGTGAACTTTGAGGTCATGTATGATGTGGTGAACCTTATGGTCATGTATGCTGGTGTGGTGAACCTTGTGGTCATGTATGGTGTGGTAATCCTTATGGTCATGTATAGTGTGGTGAACCTTATAGTCACGTATGCTGGTGTGGTGAACCTTGTGGTCATGTATGCTGGTGTGGTGAACCTTGTGGTCATGTATGCTGGTGTGGTGAACTTTGTGGTCATGTATGCTGGTGTGGTGAACCTTGTGGTCATGTATGCTGGTGTGGTGAACCTTGTGGTCATGTATGCTGGTGTGGTGAACCTTGTGGTCATGAATGCTGGTGTGGTGAACCTTGTGGTCATGTATGGTGTGGTGAACCTTGTGGTCATGTATGGTGGTGTGGTTTACCTTGTGGTCATGTATGCTGTTGTGGTGAACATTGTGGTCATGTATGCTGGTGTGGTGAACCTTGTGGTCATGTATGGTTGCGTGGTGAACCTTGTGGTCATGAATGCTGGTGTGGTGAACCTTGTGGTCATGTATGCTGGTGTGGTGAACCTTGTGGTCGTGTATGGTGTGGTGAACCTTGTGGTCATGTATGCTGGTGTGGTGAACCTTGTGGTCAAGTATGGTTGCGTGGTGAACCTTGTGGTCATGTATGCTGGTGTGGTGAACCTTGTGGTCATGTATGCTGGTGTGGTGAACCTTGTGGTCATGTATGGTGTGGTGAACCTTGTGGTTATGTACGCTGGTGTGGTGAACCTTGTGGACATGTATGGTGGTGTGGTGAACCTTGTGGTCATGTATGCTGGTGTGGTGAACCTTGTGGTCATGTATGCTGATGTGGTGAACCTTGTGGTCATGTATGGTGGCGTGGTTTACCTTGTGGTCATGTATGCTGCTGTGGTGAACCTTGTGGTCATGTATGGTGTGGTGAACCTTGTGGTCATGTATGGTGGTGTGGTTTACCTTGTGGTCATGTATGCTGTTGTGGTGAACCTTGTGGTCATGTATGCTGGTGTGGTGAACCTTGTGGTCATGTATGGTTGCGTGGTGAACCTTGTGGTCATGTATGCTGGTGTTGTGAACCTTGTGGTCATGTATGGTGGCGTGGTTTACCTTGTGGTCATATATGCTGCTGTGGTGAACCTTGTGGTCGAGTATGCTGGTTTGGTGAACCTTCTGGTCATGTATGGTGGCATGGTGAACCTTGTGGTCATGTATGGTGGCGTGGTGAACCATGTGGGCATGTATGCTGGTGTGGTGAACCTTGTGGTCATGTATGGTGTGGTGAACCTTGTGGTCATGTATGCTAGTGTGGTGAACATTGTGGTCATGTATGACGGAGTGGTGAACCTTGTGGTCATGTATGCTGCTGTGGTGAACCTTGTGGTCATGTATGGTGTGGTGAACCTTATGGTCATGTATGCTGGTGTGGTGAACCTTGTGGTCATGTATGCTGGTGTGGTGAACCTTGTGGTCATATATGGCGTGGTAAACCTTGTGGTCATGTATGGCGTGGTGAACCTTGTGGTCATGTATGCTGGTGTGGTGAACCCTGTGGTCATGTATGGTGTGGTGAACCTTGTGGTCATGTATGCTGGTGTGGTGAACCTTGTGGTCATGTATGCTGGTGTGGTGAACCTTGTGGACATGTATGGTGGTGTGGTGAACCTTGTGGTCATGTATGGTGGCGTGGTGAACCTTGTGGTCATGTATGCTGGTGTGGTGAACCTTGTGGTCATGTATGCTGGTGTGGTGAACCTTGTGGTCATGTATAGTGTGGTGAACCTTGTGGTCATGTATGCTGCTGTGGTGAACCTTGTAGTCATGTATGGTGGCGTGGTGAACCTTGTGATCATGTATGCTGGTGTGGTGAACCTTGTGGTCATGTATGCTGGTGTGGTGAACCTTGTGGTCATGTATGGTGGTGTGGTGAACCTTGCGGTCATGTATAGTGGCGTGGTGAACCTTGTGATCATGTATGCTGGTGTGGTGAACCTTGTGGTCATGTATGCTGGTGTGGTGAACCTTGTGGTCATGTATGGTGGTGAACCTTGTGGTCATGTATGGTGGTGTAGTGAACCTTGTGGTCATGTATAGTGGTGTGTTGAACCTTGTGGTCATGTATGCTGGTGTGGTGAACCTTGTGGTCATGTATGGTGGTGTGGTGAACCTTGTGATCATGTATGCTGGTGTGGTGAACCTTGTGTTCATGTATGGTGGTGTGGTGAACCTTGTGGTCATGTATGCTGGTGTGGTGAACCTTGTGGTCATGTATCATGGTGTGGTGAACTTTGTGGTCTTGTATGCTGGTGTGGTGAACCTTGTGGTCATGTATGGTGGCGTGGTGAACCTTGTGGTCATGTATGGTGGTGTGGTAAACCTTGTGGTCATGTATGCTGGTGTGAACCTTGTGGTCATGTATGCTGGTGTGGTGAACCTTGTGGTCTTGTATGCTGGTGTGGTGAACCCTGTGGTCATGTATGATGGTGTGGTGAACCTTGTGGTCATTTATGGTGGTGTAGTGAACCTTGTGGTCATGTATAGTGGTGTGTTGAACCTTGTGGTCATGTATGCTGGTGTGGTGAACCTTGTGGTCGTGTATGGTGTGGTGAACCTTGTGGTCATGTATGCTGATGTGGTGAACATTGTAGTCATGTATGCTGATGTGGTGAACCTTGTGGTCATGTATGATGGTGTGGTGAACCTTGTGGTCATGTATGGTGGCGTGGTGAACCTTGTGGTCATGTATGCTGGTGTGGTGAACCCTGTGGTCATGTATGGTGTTGTGAACCTTGTGGTCATGTATGCTGGTGTGGTGAATCCTGTGGTCATGTATGGTGTGGTGAACCTTGTGGTCATGTATACTGATGTGGTGAACCTTGTAGTCATGTATGCTGATGTGGTGAACCTTGTGGTCATGTATGGTGTGGTGAACCTTATGGTCATGTATGCTGGTGTGGTGAACCTTGTGGTCATGTATGCTGGTGTGGTGAACCTTGTGGTCATATATGGCGTGGTAAACCTTGTGGTCATGTATGGCGTGGTGAACCTTGTGGTCATGTATGCTGGTGTGGTGAACCCTGTGGTCATGTATGGTGTGGTGAACCTTGTGGTCATGTTTGCTGGTGTGGTGAACCTTGTGGTCATGTATGCTGGTGTGGTGAACCTTGTGGTCATGTATGCTGGTGTGGTGAACCTTGTGGTCATGTATGCTGGTGTGCTGAATCTTTTGGTAATGTATGCTGGTGTGGTGAACTTTGAGGTCATGTATGATGTGGTGAACCTTATGGTCATGTATGCTGGTGTGGTGAACCTTGTGGTCATGTATGGTGTGGTAATCCTTATGGTCATGTATAGTGTGGTGAACCTTATAGTCACGTATGCTGGTGTGGTGAACCTTGTGGTCATGTATGCTGGTGTGGTGAACCTTGTGGTCATGTATGCTGGTGTGGTGAACCTTGTGGTCATGTATGCTGGTGTGGTGAACCTTGTGGTCATGTATGCTGGTGTGGTGAACCTTGTGGTCATGTATGCTGGTGTGGTGAACCTTGTGGTCATGTATGCTGGTGTGGTGAACCTTGTGGTCATGTATGGTGTGGTGAACCTTGTGGTCATGTATGGTGGTGTGGTTTACCTTGTGGTCATGTATGCTGTTGTGGTGAACATTGTGGTCATGTATGCTGGTGTGGTGAACCTTGTGGTCATGTATGGTTGCGTGGTGAACCTTGTGGTCATGAATGCTGGTGTGGTGAACCTTGTGGTCATGTATGCTGGTGTGGTGAACCTTGTGGTCGTGTATGGTGTGGTGAACCTTGTGGTCATGTATGCTGGTGTGGTGAACCTTGTGGTCAAGTATGGTTGCGTGGTGAACCTTGTGGTCATGTATGCTGGTGTGGTGAACCTTGTGGTTATGTATGCTGGTGTGGTGAACCTTGTGGTCATGTATGCTGGTGTGGTGAACCTTGTGGTCATGTATGCTGATGTGGTGAACCTTGTGGTCATGTATGGTGGCGTGGTTTACCTTGTGGTCATGTATGCTGCTGTGGTGAACCTTGTGGTTATGTATGGTGTGGTGAACCTTGTGGTCATGTATGGTGGTGTGGTTTACCTTGTGGTCATGTATGCTGTTGTGGTGAACCTTGTGGTCATGTATGCTGGTGTGGTGAACCTTGTGGTCATGTATGGTTGCGTGGTGAACCTTGTGGTCATGTATGCTGGTGTGGTGAACCTTGTGGTCATGTATGGTGGCGTGGTTTACCTTGTGGTCATAAAAGCTGCTGTGGTGAACCTTGTGGTCGAGTATGCTGGTTTGGTGAACCTTCTGGTCATGTATGGTGGCATGGTGAACCTTGTGGTCATGTATGGTGGCGTGGTGAACCATGTGGGCATGTATGCTGGTGTGGTGAACCTTGTGGTCATGTATGGTGTGGTGAACCTTGTGGTCATGTATGCTAGTGTGGTGAACATTGTGGTCATGTATGACGGAGTGGTGAACCTTGTGGTCATGTATGCTGCTGTGGTGAACCTTGTGGTCATGTATGGTGTGGTGAACCTTATGGTCATGTATGCTGGTGTGGTGAACCTTGTGGTCATGTATGCTGGTGTGGTGAACCTTGTGGTCATATATGGCGTGGTAAACCTTGTGGTCATGTATGGCGTGGTGAACCTTGTGGTCATGTATGCTGGTGTGGTGAACCCTGTGGTCATGTATGGTGTGGTGAACCTTGTGGTCATGTATGCTGGTGTGGTGAACCTTGTGGTCATGTATGCTGGTGTGGTGAACCTTGTGGACATGTATGGTGGTGTGGTGAACCTTGTGGTCATGTATGGTGGCGTGGTGAACCTTGTGGTCATGTATGCTGGTGTGGTGAACCTTGTGGTCATGTATGCTGGTGTGGTGAACCTTGTGGTCATGTATAGTGTGGTGAACCTTGTGGTCATGTATGCTGCTGTGGTGAACCTTGTAGTCATGTATGGTGGCGTGGTGAACCTTGTGATCATGTATGCTGGTGTGGTGAACCTTGTGGTCATGTATGCTGGTGTGGTGAACCTTGTGGTCATGTATGGTGATGTGGTGAACCTTGCGGTCATGTATGGTGGCGTGGTGAACCTTGTGATCATGTATGCTGGTGTGGTGAACCTTGTGGTCATGTATCATGGTGTGGTGAACTTTGTGGTCTTGTATGCTGGTGTGGTGAACCTTGTGGTCATGTATGGTGGCGTGGTAAACCTTGTGGTCATGTATGCTGGTGTGGTAAACCTTGTGGTCATGTATGCTGGTGTGAACCTTGTGGTCATGTATGCTGGTGTGGTGAACCTTGTGGTCATGTATGCTGGTGTGGTGAACCCTGTGGTCATGTATGATGGTGTGGTTAACCTTGTGGTCATGTATAGTGGTGTAGTGAACCTTGTGGTCATGTATAGTGGTGTTTTGAACCTTGTGGTCATGTATGCTGGTGTGGTGAACCTTGTGGTCATGTATGGTGGTGTGGTGAACCTTGTGATCATGTATGCTGGTGTGGTGAACCTTGTGGTCATGTATGGTGGTGTGGTGAACCTTGTGGTCATGTATGCTGGTGTGGTGAACCTTGTGGTCATGTATCATGGTGTGGTGAACTTTGTGGTCTTGTATGCTGGTGTGGTGAACCTTGTGGTCATGTATGGTGGCGTGGTGAACCTTGTGGTCATGTATGCTGGTGTGAACCTTGTGGTCATGTATGCTGGTGTGGTGAACCTTGTGGTCATGTATGCTGGTGTGGTGAACCCTGTGGTCATGTATGATGGTGTGGTTAACCTTGTGGTCATGTATGGTGGTGTAGTGAACCTTGTGGTCATGTATAGTGGTGTTTTGAACCTTGTGGTCATGTATGCTGGTGTGGTGAACCTTGTGGTCATGTATGGTGGTGTGGTGAACCTTGTGATCATGTATGCTGGTGTGGTGAACCTTGTGGTCATGTATGGTGGTGTGGTGAACCTTGTGGTCATGTATCCTGGTGTGGTGAACCTTGTGGTCATGTATCATGGTGT
>NW_027189131.1:1059053-1186539 GCF_040958095.1 Procambarus clarkii
ATAACAAAATCCCGGTTGGAGTGTTTATTCCAGTCACTTTGTTGAATAAGTTTCTTTAATTTGAAATCAAGTTTAGTACTCACCTTTCTGCAGGTAGACCTCAAAGTAGTATAACAGTAATCCATCATACAACGGTTCCACTCAGACGGAATGGCTTGGAGAAAAGCGTACTTACAGTTATTCACAACTTTAAAACATTCACGAACTTCAAATTTAAGTAAATCGATGTTTTTCATAAGCACTATGCGGGGTATCTCATCAAACGGCTGATCTGACAATTTAAGAACGCTGTTGGGTAATAATGAACGGGGAAGCACTTGTTCACTGAGGCATTTTCGAAGAAAACGAAGACGATTTTTTAAGGAATGAGATTTCACTAAAGCAGAACGAAGTTTAGTAACAAAAGGTTTAAGGGAAGGGTAGAGAGAGGAGAAGGTAAGAAATTGGCACGTGGTATCCATTGATGCAATTGACGATCACAAAACACTGATCATTTTATGCGGAAAATCCACAGAGAAATATGAAATGAGGTGAACGTTTCGGCTTTGTTAAAGCCTTTGTCAACACCAGACTGACTAAGGAGAAGGGAGAAGGGGGGAAGATATATAGGCCGACACCTGACCACCCCATCCCAAGGGTTGGTCAGGTGTAATTAACCAAAAACAGGTATAGCTTAGCTTAGAATGGTCAAAGAGGATTAAGCGGTCAGAGAATAAGGATGAAAGATTAAAGAAAAGCCTCATGAACACAATATATGAATATACAATTATAATGAGACATTGTAAGCCTCTCTATCAGAGTTGTTTCTTAAACTGTTGTGCAATATTATAACTTAAAAATGGATCAAGTTTGTACATTCCAGTACTAACATTAAGAAGATTTGGACACTGACTGATTAGAGCAGACTCAATCAAATTCCGTTCCACGAAATCCCCACAATTGGTAATGCTTTTTGCCCCATTCCAGTTAATATTGTGATCGCATAAACTCGTATGTAGATACAATGCATTAGACGTTTGGGCAGTTCTAATACTATAAGCATGTTGTGACAACCGCAATTGTAAGGACTTTCCTGTTTGTCCAAGGTACACAGAATCACAATCATTGCAGGGAATCGAATACACACAACCTGCTGTATCAGGGGAGTTTTTTATTAAATTGGATTTGATCGTACTATTAGTGAACACCAAATTTATATTAAGTTTCTTAAAAATCAGAGACAATTTTTCAAGTCCACTCGCATAAGGTACCACCAATGAGTTAATAATTTTTGGTTTCGCTTTAGGGACGTGATTATAAAACGTACGCTTGGCTTGTACAAACGAGAAATCCAAAAACCTCTTAGGATATTGTAAACTCTTCCCAATTTCATATATTTTAGCAATCTCTTCATCAAAAAACTCAGGGCTGCAAACCCTCAAAGCTCGTAGAAACATTCCTGAAAATACTGCCTGTTTAACTTTACTATGATGATTCGAATAAAAATGAACATACGACCCCACGTTGGTAGGTTTCCTATTCACATTAAATTTGAACTTTCTAGTGACTCTATGAATCATAATGTCCAAAAACGGAAGAGTACCATTCTCCTCAGTCTCACAAGTGAATTTTATTGAAGGTACCAAAGAATTGAGTTCATTAAGAAAAACTATCTGGTCTTTGTCACACGGCCATAAGCACAAAATATCATCAACATACCTATACCAAACCACATTAGCCGGGATAATCCTGGATAAGATTTTTGTTTCAAAGAATTCCATATACAAATTGCTTAAAACTGGGGACAGGGGATTGCCCATCGCCATACCAAATGTTTGTTTGAAAAATTTTCCATTAAAACTAAAATAATTGTCTTTTATACACAATTAATATTCACTGGATTAATCTTTGTGTTTAGATAGGAGATGCCTCGTATGGGCCAATAAGCCTTCTGCAGCCCCTATGTTTATCCCTTATGTATCCCCCAATGTTTTTCACCTTCATTGTGTTATCACCTGACCTAATGCGGGTATAAAATCAACTAGTATTGTAAGATCTGTTCACTTGAGAATGAACCATGGAGGTTCGAAACGTCGTGCAAATTATACAAATAAGTGTAATACACTCTATAGTAAATCACTTCTTTTCTTCACCTTAAAAGTACGAAAATGAGTTTTGGAGAACTCCTATTCCAATTAAGCCCTGATGCTAAGAAAATAGTTAGAGGGATAGAAGCCCTAAACCAGAAAATAATAAATACAGAATATGCGGTCATATTCAATGAAACATATATATATATATATATATATATATATATATATATATATATATATATATATATATATATATATATATATATATATATATATATATAGATATATATATATATTATGATATATATACACACATATATATATATATAGGTTATATATAGGAATCTATATGTGTCTATATATAGACACATATAGATTCTTCTATATAGACATTAGAGAAGAATCAGCGGTACGTCATGCACCAGGCTCCCCACCATTTTCAGTATTCGTCATATCCAAGTCTGCTGTGTGATGCACATGTCTTCTTGCTTCACCATCCTGTAATGAAATATTGTTTGTTACTAATTGTTTTCAATAATACATTATTTTATTATATAATATTTAATTTATTAATTAAAACTGTTTCCATATTATAGAAAAAAAAACTAAAACAAGAATCTATATAAAACTATAGAATAGAATAGAATAATAGAATAGAATCTATATAGAATCTATATGTCATATATATATTTATATAAATAAATATATATATATATATTTATATATATATATTATTATATCCTGCATTATTCCAGCCCATTATTAGAGATAGTAGCCACCTCTTATTTTGGTTTTCTTTCATTATTAGTGCTCAGAAAATTAAATATATCTACATATTTAGTCAAAATCAGTTACATTATTTTATCTTATTCATAGCATAAATGTTCTCAAAGATTACTAAAAAGAAATTGAATTAGACTACAGCAAATTGGCAAACTTTACCTTGTATCTGTTTCCACCGAGTTTGTTTGGGGCGTTCTTCAACATATCAGCAATACTTGTCTCAACATCTCTTTCAGTTGCATTAGTGTGGGTGTTGATACAGGCTTCTGGAAATTTATAAGAATTAATTAATATATATAATTATAATTCACTTTGCCATTCCCCATTCCACAGTCCTCTCGTCCTTCCCACTTCCCCGTCCCCACATCCTCCCCACTATTCCCACTTCCCTGTCCCATCGTCCTCCTTACCATTTTCCCCTCCCCTGTCCCTTCTTCCTCCCCCACCATCTCCCATTCACCTGTCCCTTTGTCCTCCCCAGCATTCCCCTGTCCCCACCATCCCCAACTCCCCAGTCCCCTCGTCCTCCCCACCATTACCCTCTCCTCTGTCCCCTCGTCTTCCCCACCATCCCCCCCTCTCGTCCTCCCCACCATTCCAAACTACCTCATCCGATGCATTCTATAATGGTCTGATGCTTCCATCAGAAAATTGGGAACATCAAATGATCTGATATTCACATCACTGAAAAATAAGAACAGCTAAAAAATGAAATGAAAAAAATAAAAAAAATAAACTATACTCACGAAATGAACAGTATGGTAAACAACACAGCTCAATTTCAATGCAATGTCACACAAAATTATTAAATCGAAACGAAAATAAATTGAAATCTATGAAAATTCAAATTATCAATGCAATCGGAAATATTGAAATAATATCGCAACATAATATAGTGTGGGTTGCTCTTACGTGCAACAGACGGTGCTGTTTTTCAAAAAAGGCATGGTTTTACCTGTCACAAGTGTGGCATCTATACTTATACTCACGAAATGAACGGTATGGTAAACAACATAGCTCAATTGCAATGCAATGTCACAATAACATTTATTAACAATAATAACAATAACATTTAAATATACTTTAAGATATAATCTAGAAGAAAATAAGAACATTGAAACGGTTCATGAACTCGATTTCAATAAAGGACACTCTGGGAAACTTTGAAAAACAGTTAATGAGTATAATTAGACAGACTTGTTGCTAGGCAGAGGAGTAAATAATGAGATATATGGCAAATTTTGCAAAATATACGGCACACAAACATTCATACCCAAACAAAGCAAAATGCTAGGTAAGAACAAAGCAGTTGGCCCGTAGGGGAAAGGAGATACCCACAAGACTGGAATACAAGTCATTAACAAGCACACAAGTACTACACCACACAAAAACCGCACTACTACCAGAACTGGACGAATCACTACCAAAACAACACATTGCACATCACTACCAAAACAACACAACACAACACAAGCATTGGCAAAGAATTATAGACCAGTTGCACTAACATCCCACATAATAAAATTATTTGAGAGTGATCAGGAGTCAGGTTACTAGTTTTATAGAGACCAATGACCTCCACAATCCAGGCCAACATGGATTTAGAGCAGGAAGATATTGAAATACCTCTAACAGCTATCTCTCATGTCCTCTACTTGTACAGTACAGCTACTTGACCATTACGACAAAATCACTGAGATATGAGATAATGATGACACTAACCTCATCTACTCAGACTCCAACCCACTCATATTAAATAATGATGTAAACAATAAATTAAAAAAAAAATCCACTTATTAATGTCAACCAACAAACTCACACTAAACATAGAAAGGACCTACAACATCTTACTTGGGAGCAAATCAACAAATGCAATTCATCTACAGTTACACAATGTTAACATCAGAAATAAAAAAGATGGTAAGTTCCTTGGTCTATACTTAGATCTGCCCGAAACGCTATGAGTGCTAGTTGCTTTACAAGAATGTATAACTTCAAGTCACTGTACTCTCCCCCAATGTACCTTCTTGTATATAAAGAAAAAATAAATAAATAAACAAACACATAATAAATCAATACTTACTAAATTTTGTCTATTATGTAGCAAAGAAGCAGGTCTACGGAAGGCTTTTCTGTTGAGTTCGAAGCCCAGATTACTCGTGGTCTCTGAAATAAGTTAAGATTATAAGTATAAAATTTATAAAACCAAATAATAAATCCGGTATTGCTCAATTTCAGATGCAGACGTACTGAATGATATATCAGACTGTCAGCATGGTATTCGATCTGGAAGGTCCAGTGTAACGAATTTACTCAGTTTCTATGATCGAGCCACAGAAAGGTAAGCGCCCCAAAACAAACCCCTATTCTGGTTAAAATTGCTACCTAAAACCGAAATAGTGGATAGAACTCCCCAACCGAAAACAAGCAAACTAGTGTGACGTCACACACTGCCGCGCCGCTGTCTGCGCAGCTCCCCCCTCCCCGGGAGGGGGAAGGGGGAGCCCCAGACCCCCCGCGCCGGCTACCCACACCTCAGTTCTTGAGGCTGGATGTCAAAAACGCGAAAAACCGCCGACCGGAGGGAGGGAGGGATGCCGGGGAGCCTCCGGGACTCACCCAGAAAATGGCGTTTCATTACATTCAACGCTGGTTTTCTGGGGGGAGCCCCGTCGGCTCCCCGGAGCTAACTACCCACAGACAGAAAAAGAGGGACTTACCCGGGAGGCGGTCGTCGCTCACCCCTCAACTCGAAGCCGAGACAACTGGCTGCAACCGCCGACCCAAAGCAACACAGGCCCGACGAGGCCCAGAGACATTCACAAGGTAACGAGCAGCCAGGACCCTGTTCGACCGCCAAAATCCCCGCGCCCGAATATCAGACCAAGACATATTCCCAAAGACGGCAGCAAGAGCCGCGAACTTATGAACGTCATGGGCACGGGGATAGATCGCAGGCTGGCTGGACCTAATAACCCTGCGGACGACCTGAGAGACCCGAACCCGCGAACAGGGAAGAAGGGAAACGGATCAACCCACAGCGCGTCCCTGGACACAGAAGCTGTGGCGCGCAAATAATGGCGAAGCGCCGCAACCGGACACAAAACATGATGCACCCCCGGCCTGACCAACCAAGCATCAACCACCCATGGACCCCTCCGGAACGCAGCAGTCTCATTCTTCGCCAGAAAAGAAGGAGACGGCTGCAAACGAACAAAACTATCACCACGACCAAAAGAGCAGAAACCCCTGCGCCGGAGGAGAGCATGAAGCTCCCCTACCCGACCCCCAGAGGCCAAAGCCAACAAGAAAAGTGCCTTGGAAAAACAATCCTGGACCGAAGGGGCCACAACGAAACGAGGAGATGAAAGGAAAGCGAGCACTGTCCAAAGACGAGGACGGCTCAGGCGACGCATGAGCAGGCCGGAGGTGAAACAATGCACGAGACAGCTTGCGAAACGGCGCAGACGTAACATCGATACCGAAAGCAAGCTGAAGCGGCTCCGCCAGCGCCGCACGATACGAAGCGACAGTGTTAGGCATAAGATGACGGTCCTGAAACAACCACGAGAGGAAGGACAAGACCACCCGAACAGACAAGGAGCTAACACGACGAAGACGCAAAAAGAAACGGAAGGACCGCCAGGAAACTTCATACTGCCGCCGAGAAGAAGCCCTCAGGTGGGACACCAACAAGGAGGCCACCTGATCACCATAGAGATGATGATAGACTCGAGTCAAAAAAACCATACGCGAAGACTCGAGGAGAA
Source organism: Procambarus clarkii (assembly GCF_040958095.1). Lineage (NCBI taxonomy): Eukaryota > Metazoa > Arthropoda > Malacostraca > Decapoda > Cambaridae > Procambarus > Procambarus clarkii. The sequence goes on from NW_027189131.1 coordinate 1,065,679, forward strand.
GATCGAACCAGCTACGTGACGTACCGGCCCGATCTGCTGAAAGAGGCGGAGTCGCGGGAAAACCCTCGGGTTCGGACACCGAGCAACCAGCGCCTGAAACCAAGGCTGGGCCGGCCACCAAGGGGCCAGAAGGACAACTCTCCCCCGGTAAGTCTCTAAGCGAGTCAGGACCTGGAGCAACAGCCGAACCGGGGGAAAGAGGTACAGGAACCCCCACCTCGACCAGTCTAGCCGAAAGGCATCGACCCCGACGGCCTCGCAATCGGGGAAGGGCGCCGCATAAACGGGAAGACGCCGCGACCACGCCGACGCGAAGAGGTCCACTTCGGGGCGCCCGAACGTCTGGCAAAGCCAACGGAAGGACTCGTCGACCGTCCACTCCGTGGAGAGGGGAACGAAGCGAGACAGGGCGTCGGCCAAGACGTTGGAAACGCCCCGTACGTGAACCGCCAGGAGAGCCAAACCCCGAGAACTCAGCAGACGAGTCACCCGAAGCGACCAACCCCAAAGAGACAAGGACCGCATCGAACCCCCGCGGTTCAGGCAATGAACCACCGGAGAGCAGTCCGAATGGAGCCGAATCGTCGATCCGCGGGCCACCCGAATCCTCCCCAGAGCAAACCACACTGCCGCGAACTCCCGCACCGTACTGTGAGCTCGACGGAAGGACGGATCCCAACGCCCCTGGCCGGCCTGGTGAGCACTGGTCACAAAACCACAGCCGAGAGACGACGCATCCGTGTACACATCGAGCGAGGGCTCGGGTAGGCGCCAAGGCACTGAACCCCGAAAAACCCGAAGAGGAAGCCGGTGACGCAGCAACCGACGCAAGTCCCCCGGGGGTCGAACTCTGCGATCACGAGAGAGGCAGAAGGGGGAACCCCGAAGGAACCAGAACAGCCGTTGAAGCCAAACCCGACCCGGCGGGTAGACCACCATCGCGAAGTTCAGGCTCCCGCACAGCCCCTTGAGCAACCGCCAGGTGACCCGAGGGCCCTCCAGAAACAGACGAAGGCGGGACCGCAGCCGCAGGAGAGACTCCGGAGGGAGAGACAAGGAGGCGGTTCGAGAGTCCCACATGAGACCCAGCCAAGTCCGAACCTGAGAGGGAACCAGATGGGACTTCCTCCAGTTCACCAAGAACCCGAACCCGGCGAGCTGGGAAAGAACCAAATCCCTGGCTAGCAAGCAAGCTGACTGGCTGGGAGCCCAAACCAGCCAGTCGTCGAGGTAGGCCAACACCCGAACACCTAGGAGACGCAAACGAGCCACCACAACCCGTGTAAGGCGTGTGAACACGCAAGGTGCCAGGTGCCATTTTCAACCCGAACGGGAGACAACGAAAGCGGTAACTCAGACGCCCCACTACAAAACCGAGCCAGTCCCTGAACCGCGGATGAATCGGGACATGCCAATAAGCGTCCCGGAGGTCCAGGGACACCATCCAAGCTCCCGGCTCCAAGAGGAGCCGAACCTGAGACAGCGTAGTCATCCGAAAGGAGGGGCAATGAACCCAGGGGTTCAGACGGGACAAGTCCAGAATGAACCGCAGGTCCGCGCAGTCCCGTTTCGGAACCGGAAACAGACAAGAAACCCATCTGAGAGACGACGTCGTTTCGACGACGCCCAAGCCTACCCACTCCAAGACGACTCGACAGAGCGCAAGGGAAGAAGCCTGCCCTGCCAGCCCCGACCCCCCAAAGGGGGGAGGGGCCACCCAACGCCACCGCAGGCCACGAGACACGACCCGAAAGGCCCACGAATCGTGGGACCAGGCGTGGGCGAACAGCGCAAGCCGCCCCTCCATCGCCCCGTCAAGGGGGCAAACCGCGAAAGGGCCAGCGACCCTTACGAGACCCAGAACCCCGCACAGCGTGAACACCGCGCCGACCAGACGAGGGAGGGTCCGCAGGAGGAGCCAACCCCAAACCTGACACCAGAGGCCTACCACGACGAGAGGAACCCCAAGCCCTGGCACGACCTTTCCGGGAAGACCCACCCCGGGACCCCCGGAAAACCAACAAGCCCGACATTGGACGACAAGCCGCCGACGCAGCCTGAATAAACTGCGCCACGGCCGACTCCCCAAACAGGAGAGGACAAAGAGGTGAAGAACGCCTAAGAGCCAGAGCCCAAGCAGATTCCACGGAGGAACCCAGCACTGCCTGCCGACACGCGAGACGGGAAGCATAGAACAGGGAAACCGCATCCCGCAAAATCGGCGTGAACAGCTTCAACAAGGCAGCCGACGAACGCGCAGCCGAGGACAAGGTGCCGGACCCCGGGACGGACCCAAGCGTCCCCACATCCTCCACGAGCCAATCCGAAGACAGCTCCAGGAGGGAAAAGAACCGCAAGGCCGAACACAAAAGGCCCCGGGCGCGCAAGTCCTCCGCCACGAGCGCCGCCGAAAGGGAGGGAACCTGCACATGGAGCTGAATAACGCCCACATCGCGGGGAAGGGCTGGGGCAAACAAGCACTCATTCAGGTACTCAAGTTCATCCCCCAGGAAAACCTGAAGCACCGTGGAAGCTTCCCGCCACTCCAGCGTGCGGGAACGACAGAAGGAATGCCAGGAATCCAGACCAAACAAGGGGCAGTCTGCTAGCCAGGACGACTCCGGAACCTCGTAACGGAGCCAGAAAGGGAACGAAGTCCCAAACCTGAACGTGGACGGATCCATTTCCGAGGCATAATCCGGGTCACGCAGGAGGTAAGCTGCAAAGGCCGCTCGCACCACACCAGGTTGGATGCGATAAGCCGAAAACCTCCGGAAGGACGGAACCGACGTACCCGGGGGAACACGGAACCGAACCCTGGGAGGGGCCGACACCAAATCCAACTCGTACACAGAGGGGGGAAAAGAAAACCCCACTCCTTGTAACAATAAGCCCCGCTCAGTGGGAAGAAAAACCCAGGCGGGGTCCAGCAGGGCCCAAGGCCCCCAAGTCAGCCCCTCCCCAGCCTCGAGGTCCGTCACCACAGGACCCGAGGCCGAGTCCTCTCCCCAAGCCCCGACCCTACAAGACAAAGACGGAGCAGCCGGAAAAGCTGGAGGAAGAGGGGCCCACTGGTCAGACCCTGAAGCTTCGGCCGGGAGACAAGACTCGAATGCCTCTGCCGCCCCCCCGGAAGGGGCAACCCCCGAAGCTGCCCGAGTCTCGAGATCAAGTAACCCCTGCTCCGACCCCAAAACCCTCAGACGCTTCGGGGCCGGAAGCAGGGGCGGGGGACCAGAACGAACAGAAGGGGAAGGACGAGGAGGTGCGGACTGAACCAGGATCGAAACGACCCCCACCCCCAAGTCCGGGTCTCGAAAAGCAAAGCGGGGCAGCCCCGGGGCAGCCCCGGGGCATCTGGGGAAGCAACCAACCGAGCGCGTTGCAACAGACGAAACCTAGACTGCAAAGCACGTGCCGCCTGTACCCGAATAGAATCATCAGAGGATTGGGTAAATTGAGTCACAAGCAAGCAGCAACACTCACAGGACTCAGGGTCGAAAGTATCACCGACCCAACAGGCAGCGTGGCAGAGGCAAAAACAATGAGGGTCACCCTGAGACAAGGGGACCGAGCAACCCTCAAACTCGCACACAGCGAGTGGGGACTCCGGGGTCACATCCATCGGACCCACGCGCCCCCTAGGGGATTCCCAGGGTCCTGAGCGTTTACTTTAAGAGGACTCGCGCTCAGGTAGTCCCAGGCAGGGTGCTGCAAACCGGCGCCCAAAACTACCAAGCAAACTTCTAAAGCTGAACCCCAGGGACGTGTACACTCACGGGGACCTAGCAGGGGGCGCCACCGAGGAGAACAGTGGAAGGGCAAAAACAAACTGAATAAAATGACAGAACCCCCACCAGGCAAAAACAAAACCCCGCAAGAGGACAGCGAACCCCAAGGAACAGAGCCGGCCGCGATGTCGGGAAATACAAGCTGAGCAGCACCCTGCGCCCCTACCAGTGCAAACTGCCTCTTACCTGCCGGTAACAAGGGAGAACAGAACACCCAAGAGCCCAACAGGCGGCCGAAAAACCGAAAGGTAAAACGGACCAGCAGAGGCAGACCCCGAGGAGCCTGTGGAAGGTGGCCCCAAGCCCCAAGGGCAGTACTTACAGGGCACCTAGGGAAGGCAGCCCTAGGCGCATGCAGCCTGAGTACTGAAGATAACTCCTGGCTCTCGCACCCACAAAACTAACACCACACGCAAAGCACAGTGCAGTAGCGACACCGGAGCCAGAGCACACGACCATCGCCTATAGCATCAGCCTCAAGAACTGAGGTGTGGGTAGCCGGTACGGGGGGTCTGGGGCTCCCCCTTCCCCCTCCCGGGGAGGGGGGAGCTGCGCAGACAGCGGCGCGGCAGTGTGTGACGTCACACTAGTTTGCTTGTTTTCGGTTGGGGAGTTCTATCCACTATTTCGGTTTTAGGTAGCAATTTTAACCAGAATAGGGGTTTGTTTTGGGGCGCTTACCTTTCTGGGTGCCTGTTCCGGTCGATGGCAGACATAGAATGCTTCCAACTACACGGGGGCTTCTATAGGCCATTGCTCCCCTTGCCTCTCTGAGGGGGCCCGGTTCTGGCCGTGGTCCCCGGTAGGCCTAAGAACTCCATACACATGACTGATGCCAAAGTCTGACATTAGCATATCAGCCTGGGATAGCTCCGGGGAGCCGACAGGGCTCCCCCCAGAAACTAACTACTGTAGTTCAATTGATCAACAGACTGTATATCATATGCAGACTGTATGTGGATCTGCGGGCCACTCCAAACAACAGCCTGGTGGACCAAGCTCCACCAGGCCTAAAGCACAAAGTGGTCCACTGGCACCGGCAACTTCAACCATAAATGTTCTCAAAGCTTACTAAAAATGATTGAATTAGACTAGACTACAGCAATCTTAACCTTGTATCTGTTTCCACCAATCTTGTTCAGTACATGCTTCAACATATCAGCAATACTTGATATGTAAATATATCTCACTGTGTCATTACAATATGCACCTCCCAACTAGGACAGCATTTGTACCTGTTACAATAATGCATAAACTTTAAGGCAATAGAGTATAATGTATGTCTTTCAATCTCAACATTAGATTTTATATCTTTCTAATGTAATAAATAAATACCATTAAACTATTTTCTGTTTAACTGTTAGAAAAAATCAATTAGATATATGTACCAACGTATGTATGTATATATGTATGTATAGTGAAAAAATTTGGTTTGTCTTCTGAATGCACCATATCGGTAAATTTTTTAATAATCTTATAAAAAAAGTAAATGCCACTATTTTTGCAAAATTATTACAAGATCTATTATTCTAATAAGGGTTTGATAAAATACAGTAGACTGCCTACTGGTTTTTGGTTGCCAGTTTCCTCAAGTTAATTTCCGTGATTTACACACATATTTATATACATACAAATACATATACACACATATATAATATATATATATATATATATATATATATATATATATATATATATATATATATATATATATATATATATATATATATATGCATATAAATAAAAAAACAAGTAAATGTAAATAATTTTACCTTGCACCTAGATCCACCAAGCCTGTATGGCGCGCGCTTCAGTACTTCGGAAATCTAGAACTATCTAGAATCTCTAATCTGCAATGAAACAATACATATTATTGCACTTACCAAAACATGGATGAATGTAGAAAATACAGAACTATTAGCTGAATATCAAATAAATGGATTTAATCTATTTCACACAGATAGATATATAAGACCGTGTATGTTAGGTAATACCTAACATACACGCCTCCACACACACTACATTTGAAATGTAGTCTCAAAAAGACTACATTTCAACAGCAAAGATTACTCCATAACAAAATAATTAAATTATTGACCAACATGAGAGAGGGTTAGCCAACAAGAAAGGGTTGTGTTGATTGCCTGAAAATATTTAAATTGTTTAATGTATTGAATGGCACTTTTCGAGTTACAACATTTTTTAAATTACTGAACTAGGTTCTAGGCTTTGCTAGGCTTAATTCAATTATTACAGATAAGCCTAACCTAGCCTAGAACCCAGTGGGTTTTCTTCCTATTGGGGAGTGTTGTACATGCCTCGCCTCCACATACACACTAGCACAGCCAGGCCTCGCCTCCACATACACACTAGCACAGCCAGGCCTCGCCTCCATATACACACTAGCACAGCCAGGCCTCGCCTCCACATACACACTAGCACAGCCAGGCCTCGCCTCCACATACACACTAGCACAGCCAGGCCTCGCCTCCACATACACACTAGCACAGCCAGGCCTCGCCTCCACATACACACTAGCACAGCCAGGCCTCGCCTCCACATACACCAGCACAGCCAGGCCTCGCCTCCACATACACACTAGCACAGCCAGGCCTCGCCTCCACATACACACTAGCACAGCCAGGCCTCGCCTCCACATACACCAGCACAGCCAGGCCTCGCCTCCACATACACACTAGCACAGCCAGGCCTCGCCTCCACATACACACTAGCACAGCCAGGCCTCGCCTCCACATACACACTAGCACAGCCAGGCCTCGCCTCCACATACACCAGCACAGCCAGGCCTCGCCTCCACATACACACTAGCACAGCCAGGCCTCGCCTCCACATACACCAGCACAGCCAGGCCTCGCCTCCACATACACACTAGCACAGCCAGGCCTCGCCTCCACATACACACTAGCACAGCCAGGCCTCGCCTCCACATACACCAGCACAGCCAGGCCTCGCCTCCACATACACACTAGCACAGCCAGGCCTCGCCTCCACATACACACTAGCACAGCCAGGCCTCACCTCCACATACACACTAGCACAGCCAGGCCTCGCCTCCACATACACACTAGCACAGCCAGGCCTCGCCTCCACATACACCAGCACAGCCAGGCCTCGCCTCCACATACACACTAGCACAGCCAGGCCTCGCCTCCACATTTAAACCAACCAAGCCCACAAATACGTCAACATGGACCAGCATTACACCGTCTAACATACTCTGTCAGATGTAACAACTAAATTTGTGAATTCAAGACCTAATCTATTGTATAACACAGTGTTAGTATGAGAAAAACATTACTTACATTCGAAGCCGTGTTTTAAAATGGCGGCGGTCTTGTTGTACTGACGCTCCAAGCTGTGTGTTCGTTTGCGTATGATGAACGTGTGACAATTTACTACAACAATTATTTAATTATTCTTATTCTTTATTTTACTTTTTTTAGGGTACATGAAATTTCAAACTTATTTGCACACAATAATATAATTGCATTGTCATAACCTTTATATATTACGGAAAATACGATGACATGAACGAAGTCAAAGTGAAGTTGAAGTCAAAGTCAATCGCCGAACGTATTAGTCATTTTTTTTCTCCCAAACGATAGGGGATAACAAATCCACAGAGAATATAAGTGTACAGTAAAGTCAATTTTATTCAGGAAAGTACATACATAGTTGATTTACAAACATAATGTTGGATTTATAGATAGAGCTAGTGCATACAATACCTAAAGCCACTATAGTAGGCATATAGCATTTCAGGCAACCGGGCAGTATATATGGACCCCTTACTCAAATCTCTGAATATGTTAGATATTAAGTCCCTGCACATACTCTCATGTGTATTTTATATATATAAAACGCTGCACTGTAATGTCAATCCTGACCTTAAAAGCTTCCTAGACGGTTGTAACAGATCCCATGAGCACCACACTAGAAACAAATACCTATTTGATATTCCAAGAGTACGACTTAGTCAAACTAGAAATGCTTTACAAATCAAGGGACCTCGAATGTGGAATGACCTTCCCAATTATGTTAAAAACTGTACCTCTCCCAACCAGTTTAAGATAAATAAAGATAAATTTATAAGTTAAGAAAAATTCCACAAATCAACAACCCTGTTACTGACCCAGTATTTACCCAAGTCTTTCCTAAATCTAAACTTATCCAATTTATATCCATTGTTTCGTGTTCTATCGTGTGTTGACAATTTTAATACCCTATTAATATCCCCTTTGTTATATCCATTCAGGAATTTGTGGTTGATCTCGAACCCATTGATAATGTGACGACTTATACAGAATTTTGTAACTATATCATCAAGATTGTAACCAGCTTAGCTAAATGTAGTGTGGGGTTCAGTCCCTAAGCCCATATATTTGCCTCTCTAACCATTTAGGTTACAGGGCAAAAACATAAAAACAAAGGTAACTGCAGAAGGCCTATTGGCCCATACCAGGCAGCTCCTATCTATAACAGATAAACACTAAGTACTACCTAATTAACTCAATGTAACCTACCTAACCACCAAAATGTCAATCCATATCTTTTATTTTAAACAATGCTGTTTTGTTAACCAAATTGTATTTTTACTCTTTTTCTGTCATGTTTCTCCCACCCCTGTTTTTTTCCCTTTTTTCTTATTTTTTCTCAACATAATTCATACTTTAATTAGGCGGATCAGGACATCACCTGATCAAACACATCAAACATCGTTTGACCGCCATCAAACACACACATTTCGTGTGTGTTTGACGCTCACTGATATGTACCAGCGTTGTTTTATATATGGTGCTATTCTATCTTACGCTTTGTTGCTCTTTTTTACCTACGGGCTCATAGAACATTCTATTGCGAAAACATTGGCACAAAAATGAATGACGTACATACAATAATATTGTCAGGACAGTGAAATAATTATAAACTTTCAAAGCGCTGTATCGCCCATGTGTCGTCGTGTCACCAATACTGGGTAACAGTTCCGCCACTTCCCACACTCTTGCGGGTGGGCAGCGACCATTATTCTACGTTTATATTCATATCACCGTGTTGGGAATTTCATTGCGAGTACATTGATACCAACATTAACGCTGTAGGACAAGTGTGGAAGTGATAACAATCCCAAGAGTAAAAACATTTTGTTGCTCTTGGGCACTCACGGCGAGTCATCTACGTAGGTATTTATTGGGTGCTGGTATTCATATAACTTTTGGTGACCGTTTTTACTGATGTTCTTCTAGAGAATGTTATTGCGAACACGTTGGTACCAGAATGAAATACATAGCTCGAGAACTAAGGTCAGGAGAGTAAAAAGAGTATACACATTTTTGTTTTGATGCTTAAGGTTATTGTGAGTACTCATCGCCTGCCTAGAAACTGGAATTACACTGGAAACTGGAACTAGTAATTCCATCTATCATCATACTATCATACAAGAGGAGCCACACATCTATGGATCATCCAGTAAAATCAGCAGACTTCTAGATGTTACTACTGCTCGGCTTAGACTCGGTTACAAGTATCTCTGGGAATTCTCATTATCTGCTGATGTAGACCTGACCAAATGTAAACTGTGTCAACAAAATTATTCGCACACCCTCCGTCACTATGTGATGGAGTGCGAAAAGATACATGAATTTAGGGACAATTCTATAACCAATGTTCCAGCGATGTGTCAATATTTCATTCAAAATGATCTGCTACCAGAAATTTTAGCCAAATATCCCCAGTTTGCTAACTGTAGATAACAACTAAGTGATTGTAACCTATCCACCGCTGCCCACTGGATGGGGGGCGGTGTGCAGGACAAACATATAAATTTTGATACTAGCTCTCCACATATGTCAGTTGCTTAATTTAGAACCTGTACTTGAGGTCGATCTCGAACCCATTGTTGATGTGATGACTTATATTGAATTTTGTAACTAGCTCATCAAGATTGTAACTTGCTTAGCTAAATGAATTGTGGGGTTCAGTCCCTGAGCCCATTATGTGCCTCTGTAACCCTTTCCACAACCGCCCACAAGATGGGTATGGGGTGCATAATGGGGTGGGGTGACTTGGCCAAACGTGCCACATCAAAACCACAAGTTGACATTGAATGTGAATTAACAATGAGACAAGTAAGATTTATACTAATACATTTATACTAACTCTGTTGAGCGTTGACCATTTATACATCAAATCTGTTGATGTGAGCACTTTAGTTTAGTCTGCCGTTTAAAGAAAAAAAGATCATATCAATGGTATATCACAGAAAACGAATTTATCATAAACTCATGTATTTGTCTTATCATATTGAATTGCATTCATATTTTTAATATATAACAATATGAATATACAAATTTCTGTAAATCCCCTACCATGTTGGAATCTGTGGAAATGAATGAGCAAATGTGCTGGCTGAAGGCGCTGAAGGAAACCACATTGGTTTCATTTTGGATACAAATGTCCATGGAGATTCAAAATGGAAACTAATTATATAGTTGAACCTGCAGAGAGGAGTTTAAGAATCTGTGTTGAGAGTGATGGACACAGCCTTCACAATTATACTTCAGAGAATGTAAACATCTAAGAGTCATTATAAATATGTGTAGAATAATAAACCCTACATTGTTTGAGTTAGGGAAAACACCATTTGTGATATATAGATACTAGCTGTTCCTAAAGATTCACCCATTTTGCACCAGCAAGATAACATATAAGATTTTAAGAGTTGACGAATGTTAATGATCTTGTTTGATAAACTGTGAACTTGGACATAGTTAATAAGAACATTCCAATTATAACACAACAAAAAGTTTTCAGATTCTTTCACACCACTTTCCAGCAACTTATATAATTTATATAAATTATTTTAGGGAATAATACATAAATTATATAATTAAACATGATATAGTGTTTAGTGGAATGCATAAGGAGTCAAACTGTGTTAAAAAGAGCGATTTTTAGAAAATTTGGAAAACTACTTTTTTCTGTTCATATTATAACTAAATGGATTTTAAAGGTTTCACTCAGCCAATATATATCATTCACAATTTATTAATGAATTTTACAAAAAAACACCATAAATTTTATATTTAAACATGTAAAAATTATTTGTTTTACATTTGGAAGAAAATAATTGTAGAAAAACAATTTATAATTAAACCTTTGTGTTTGGATTTTTAGAGTAAAAGTTTCTCAAAGGCTCTCCTGCACCATTCTCAATGCAAATCATTCCCACACCTTTGGGAAGAGATAGGCGAACGTTGTGTAGATGATTTGTGTTTGCTGGTCATGTATGCTGATGTGGTGAACCTTGTGGTCATGTATGCTGATGTGGTGAACCTTGTGGTCATGTATGCTGATGTGGTGAACCTTGTGGTCATGTGTGCTGGTGTGGTGAACCCTGTGGTCATGTGTGCTGGTGTGGCGAACCTTGTGGTCATGTATGGTGGTGTGGTGAACCTTGTGGTCATGTATGGTGGTGTGGTGAACGTTGTGGTCATGTATGGTGGTGTGTTGAACCTTGTGGTCATGTATGCTGGTGTGGTGAACCTTGTGGTCATGTATGGTGGTGTAGTGAACCATGTGGTCATGTATGCTGGTGTGGTGAACCTTGTAGTCATGTATGCTGGTGTGGTGAACCTTGTGGTCATGTATGGTGGTGTGGTGAACCTTGTGGTCATGTATGCTAGTGTGGTGAACCTTGTGGGCATGTATGGTGGTGTGGTGAACCTTGTGGTCATGTATGCTAGTGTGGTGAGCCTTGTGGTCATGTATGGTGGTGTGGTGAACCTTGTGGTCATGTATGCTGGTGTGGTGAACCTTGTGGTCATGTATGCTGGCGTGGTGAACCTTGTGGTCATGTATGCTTGTGTGGTGAACCTTGTGGTCATGTATGCTGGTGTGGTGAACCTTGTGGTCATGTATGCTGGTGTGGTGAACCTTGTGTTCATGTATGGTGGTGTGGTGAACCTTGTGGTCATGTATGGTGGCGTGGTGAACCATGTGGTCATGTATGCTGGTGTGGTGAACCTTGTGGTCATGTATGCTGGTGTGGTGAACCTTGTGGTCATGTATGCTGGTGTGGTGAACCTTGTGGTCATGTATGGTGGTGTGGTGAACCTTGTGGTCATGTTTGCTGGTGTGGTGAACCTTGTGGTCATGTATGGTGGTGTGGTGAACCTTGTGGTCATGTATGCTGTGTGGTGAACCTTGTGGTCATGTATGGTGTGGTGAACCTTGTGGTCATGTATGGTGGTGTGGTGAACCTTGTGGTCATGTATGCTGGTGTGGTGAACCTTGTGGTCATGTATGGTGGTGATGTGAACCTTGTGGTCATGTATGGTGGCGTGGTGTACCTTGTGGTCATGTATGGTGGTGTGGTGAACCTTGTGGTCATGTATGCTGGTGTGGTGAACCTTGTGGTCATGTATGCTGGTGTGGTGAACCTTGTGGTCATGTTTGCTGGTGTGGTGAACCTTGTGGTCATGTATGGTGGTGTGGTGAACCTTGTGGTCATGTATGGTGGTGTGGTGAACCCTGTGGTCATGTTTGCTGGTGTGGTGAACCTTGTGGTCATGTATGGTGTGGTGAACCTTATGGTCATGTATGCTGGTGTGGTGAACCTTGTGGTCATGTATGGTGGTGTGGTGAACCTTGCGGTCATGTATGGTGGTGTGTTGAACCTTGTGGTCATGTTTGCTGGTGTGGTGAACCTTGTGGTCATGTATGGTGTGGTGAACCTTATGGTCATGTATGCTGGTGTGGTGAACCTTGTGGTCATGTATGGTGTGGTGAACCTTATGGTCATGTATGCTGGTGTGGTGAACCTTGTGGTCATGTTTGCTGGTGTGGTGAACCTTGTGGTCATGTATGGTGGTGTGGTGAACCTTGTGGTCATGTATGGTGGTGTGGTGAACCCTGTGGTCATGTATGCTGTTGTGGTGAACCTTGTGGTCATGTATGGCGTGGTGAACCTTGTGGTCATGTATGGCGTGGTGAACCTTGTGGTCATGTTTGCTGGTGTGGTGAACCTTGTGGTCATGTATGCTGATGTGGTGAACCTGGTGGTCATGTATGCTGGTGTGGTGAACCTTGTGGTCATGTATGCTGGTGTGGTGAACCTTGTGGTCATGTATGGTGGTGTGTTGAACCTTGTGGTCATGTTAGCTGGTGTGGTGAACCTTGTGGTCATGTATGCTTGTGTGGTGAACCTTGTGGTCATGTTTGCTGGTGTGGTGAACCTTGTGGTCATGCATGCTGATGTGGTGAACCTTGTGGTCATGTATGCTGGTGTGGGGAACCTTGTGGTCATGTATGCTGGTGTGGTGAACCTTGTGGTCATGTATGCTGGTGTGGTGAACCTTGTGGAAATGTATGCTGGTGTGGTGAACCTTGTGGTCATGTATGCTGATGTGGTAAACCTTGTGGTCATGTATGCTGGTGTGGTGAACCTTGTGGTCATGTATGCTGGTGTGGTGAACCTTGTGGTCATGTATGGTGGTGTGTTGAACCTTGTGGTCATGTATGCTGGTGTGGTGAACCTTGTGGTCATGTATGCTGGTGTGGTGAACCTTGTGGTCATGTATGCTGGTGTGGTGAACCTTGTAGTCATGTATGGTGGTGTAGTGAACCTTGTGATCATGTATGGTGGTGTGGTGAACCTTGTGGTCATGTATGGTGGTGTACTGAACCTTGTGGTCATGTATGGTGGCGTGGTGAACCTTGTGGTCATGTATGCTGGTGTGGTGAACCTTGTGGTCATGTATGGTGGTGTGGTGAACCTTGTGGTCATGTTTGCTGGTGTGGTGAACCTTGTGCTCATATATGCAGGTGTGGTGAACCTTGTAGTCATGTATGGTGGTGTAGTGAACCTTGTGGTCATGTATGGTGGTGTGGTGAACCTTGTGGTCATGTATGCTGGTGTGGTGAACCTTGTGGTCATGTATGGTGGCGTGGTGAACCTTGTGGTCATGTATGCTGGTGTGGTGAACCTTGTGGTCATGTATGGTGGCGTGGTGAACCTTGTGGTCATGTTTGTTGGTGTGGTGAACCTTGTGGTCATGTATGGTGGTGTGGTGAACCTTGTGGTCATGTTTGCTGGTGTGGTGAACCTTGTGGTCATGTATGCTGGTGTGGTAAACCTTGTGGTCATGTATGGTGTGGTAAACCTTGTGGTCATGTATGCTGGTGTGGTGAACCTTGTGGTCATGTATGGTGGCGTGGTGAACCTTGTGGTCATGTATGCTGGTGTGGTGAACCTTGTGGTCATGTATGATGGTGTGGTGAACCTTGTATCCATGTATGGTGTGGTGAACCTTGTGGTCATGTATGGTGGCGTGGTGAACCTTGTGGTCATGTATGCTGGTGTGGTGAACCTTGTGGTCATGTATGGTGTGGTGAACCTTGTGGTCATGCTTGGTGTGGTAAACCTTGTGGTCATGTATGCTGGTGTGGTGAACCTTGTGGTCATGTATGCTGGTGTGATGAACCTTGTGGTCATGTATGCTGGTGTGGTGAACCTTGTGGTCGTGTATGCTGGTGTGGTGAACCTTGTGGTCATGTATGCTGGTGTGGTGAACCTTGTGGTCATGTATGGTGTGGTGAACCTTGTGGTCATGTATGCTGGTGTGGTTTACCTTGTGGTCATGTATGCTAGTGTGGTGAACCTTGTGGTCATGTATGCTGGTGTGGTGAACCTTGTGGTCATGTATGGTGGCGTGGTGAACCTTGTGGTCATGTTTGCTGGTGTGGTGAACCTTGTGGTCATGTATGCTGGAGTGGTGAACCTTGTGTTCATGTATGCTGGTGTGGTGAACCTTGTGGTCATGTATGATGGTGTGGTGAACCTTGTGGTCATGTATGGTGGTGTGTTGAACCTTGTGGTCATGTTTACTGGTGTGGTGAACCTTGTGGTCATGTATGGTGTGGTGAGCCTTATGGTCATGTATGCTAGTGTGGTGAACCTTGTGGTCATGTATGGTGTGGTATTCCTTATGGTCATTTATGGTGGTGTGTTGAACCTTGTGGTCATGTATGGTGGTGTGTTGAACCTTGTGGTCATGTTTGCTGGTGTGGTAAACCTTGTGGTCATGTATTGCTTGGTAAACCTTGTGGTCATGTATGGTGGTGTGGTGAACCTTGTGGTCATGTATGGTGGCGTGGTGAACCATGTGGTCATGTATGCTGGTGTGGTGAACCTTGTGGTCATGTATGCTGGTGTGGTGAACCTTGTGGTCATGTATGGTGGTGTGGTGAACCTTGTGGTCATGTATGGTGGTGTGGTGAACCTTGTGGTCATGTTTGCTGGTGTGGTGAACCTTGTGGTCATGTATGGTGGTGTGGTGAACCTTGTGGTCATGTATGCTGTGTGGTGAACCTTGTGGTCATGTATGGTGTGGTAAACCTTATGGTCATGTATGGTGTGGTGAACCTTGTGGTCATGTATGGTGGTGTGGTGAAACTTGTGGTCATGTATGCTGGTGTGGTGAACCTTGTGGTCATGTTTGCTGGTGTGGTGAACCTTGTGGTCATGTATGGTGGTGTGGTGACCCTTGTGGTCATGTATGGTGGTGTGGTGAACCCTGTGGTCATGTATGCTGGTGTGGTGAACCTTGTGGTCATGTATGCTGGTGTGGTGAACCTTGTGGTCATGTATGCTGGTGTGGTGAACCTTGTGGCCATGTATGGTGTTATGAACATTGTGGTCATGTATGCTGGTGTGGTGAACCTTGTGGTCATGTATGGTGTGGTGAACCTTGTGGTCATGCTTGGTGTGGTAAACCTTGTGGTCATGTATGCTGGTGTGGTGAACCTTGTGGTCATGTATGCTGGTGTGGTGAACCTTGTGGTCGTGTATGCTGGTGTGGTGAACCTTGTGGTCGTGTATGCTGGTGTGGTGAACCTTGTGGTCATGTATGCTGGTGTGGTGAACCTTGTGGTCATGTATACTGATGTGGTGAACCTTCTGGTCATGTATGGTGTGGTGAACCTTGTGGTCATGTATGGTGTGGTGAACCTTGTGGTCATGTATGGTGGTGTGGTGAACCTTGTGGTCATGTATGGTGGTGTGGTGAACCTTGTGGTCATGTATGCTGGTGTGGTGAACCTTGTGGTCATGTATGCTGGTGTGGTGAACCTTGTGGTCATGTATGGTGGCGTGGTGAACCTTGTGGTCATGTTTGCTAGTGTGGTGAACCTTGTGGTCATGTATGCTGGCGTGGTGAACCTTGTGTTCATGTATGCTGGTGTGGTGGACCTTGTGGTCATGTATGGTGTGGTGAACCTTGTGGTCATGTATGGTGGTGTGTTGAACCTTGTGATCATGTTTGCTGGTGTGGTGAACCTTGTGGTCATGTATGGTGTGGTGAACCTTATGGTCATGTATGCTGGTGTGGTGAACCTTGTGGTCATGTATGGTGTGGTAGACCTTATAGTCATGTATGGTGGTGTGGTGAACCTTGTGGTCATGTATGGTGGTGTGTTGAACCTTGTGGTCATGTTTGCTGGTGTGGTAAACCTTGTGGTCATGTATTGCTTGGTAAACCTTGTGGTCATGTATGGTGGTGTCGTGAACCTTGTGGTCATGTATGGTGGCGTGGTGAACCATGTGGTCATGTATGCTGGTGTGAACCCTGTGGTCATGTATGCTGGTGTGGTGAACCTTGTGGTCATGTATGGTGGTGTGGTGAACCTTGTGGTCATGTTTGCTGGTGTGGTGAACCTTGTGGTCATGTATGGTGGTGTGGTGAACCTTGTGGTCATGTATGCTGTGTGGTGAACCTTGTGGTCATGTATGGTGTGGTAAACCTTATGGTCATGTATGGTGTGGTGAACCTTGTGGTCATGTATGGTGGTGTGGTGAACCTTGTGGTCATGTATGCTGGTGTGGTGAACCTTGTGGTCATGTATGGTGGCGTGGTGAACCTTGTGGTCATGTATGGTGGTGTGGTGAACCTTGTGGTCATGTATGCTGGTGTGGTGAACCTTGTGGTCATGTATGCTGGTGTGGTGACCCTTCTGGTCATGTTTGCTGGTGTGGTGAACCTTGTGGTCATGTATGGTGGTGTGGTGAACCTTGTGGTCATGTATGGTGGGGTGGTGAACCCTGTGGTCATGTATGCTGGTGTGGTGAACCTTGTGGTCATGTATGGCGTGGTGAACCCTGTGGTCATGTATGGTGGCGTGGTGAACCTTGTGGTCATGTATGTTGGCGTGGTGAACCTTGTGGTCATGTATGTTAGTGTGGTGAACCTTGTGGTCATGTATGGCGTGGTGAACCTTGTGGTCATGTATGGTGGTGTGGCGAACCTTGTGGTCATGTATGGTGGCGTGGTGAACCTTGTGGTCATGTATGCTGGTGTGGTGAACCTTGTGGTCATGTATGCTGGCGTGGTGAACCTTGAGGTCATGTATGCTGGTGTGGTGAATCTTGTGGTCATGTATGGCGTGAACCTTGTGATCATGTATGGTGGCGTGGTGAACCTTGTGGTCATGTATGGCGTGGTGAACCTTGTGGTCATGTTTGCTGGTGTGGTGAACCTTGTTGTCATGTATGCTGATGTGGTGAACCTTGTGGTCATGTATGCTGGTGTGGTGAACCTTGTGGTCATGTATGCTGGTGTGGTGAACCTTGTGGTCATACATGCAGGTGTGTTAAACCTTGTGATCATGTATGCTGGTGTGGTGAACCTTGTGGTCATGTATGGCGTGGTGAACCTTGTGGTCATGTATGGTGTGGTGAACCTTGTGGTCATGTTTGCTGGTGTGGTGAACCTTGTGGTCATGTATGCTGGTGTGGTGAACCTTGTGGTCATGTATGGTGTGGTGAACCTTGTGGTCATGTATGGCGTGGTGAACCTTGTGGTCATGTATGGTGTGGTGAACCTTTTGGTCATGTATGCTGGTGTGGTGAACCTTGTGGTCATGTATGGTGTGGTGAACCTTGTGGTCATTTATGCTGGTGTGGTGAACCTTGTGGTCATGTATGGCATGGTGAACCTTGTGGTCATGTATGGTGTGGTGAACCTTGTGGTCATGTATGCTTGCGTGGTGAACCTTGTGGTCATGTATGCTGGTGTGGGATATTTGGGCTTGATTCTGATTAATTAATAATTAAATAGTAAATGTAATTACGAAGGACCACCCGCTTTTAAGGTAAAGAGGGAAACTGAGAATTTCAGATCATTAGATAAATTTCTAGAGAAAACCAGTGACTATGGATATGACTAGAAAGTATGGTCATAAGAATAATTAATGGGCTGTATTATTAAAGAAACAAACCTCAAACACCTACATTGGGGGGTTATTACTGGAGGTCAGTAAGTCCAGGAATCAGTGTGTTTCGTTCACTAATTCAATTAATAATAATCTAATCCTATAAATAATGCTGAATATAATATTATTCATATAAAGAAGAACATGAATATGAACATAGTAATGAGTTACAGTAAATCACACATTATGTTAAACATTCTGAATGTATCAAATTGCTAGAATATGAATAAAAAGAAGAAATAAGCCTTAGCTTGTAGTAGGTTCCTTTAGATAACCCTGGAAGTCCTCTTAATCTCCAAGTCTGGTACACTGACGAATGGCACGGTTAACATGGAGAAGACAGCATGAGGAATTCGTCTCTCGAGCTGCAAGATAAATAACTACCAGTAGCAATTGATTTAACTACTCAATTCATATTCAAGATTATTGATATCTACAGATGGAATTCTAATCACCTGTTATTAGGTGTTATCTCGCCGCGTGACGAACAATCACCCCGCTATTATTAAACCTGTAAATGATGCATCAAATAAAGGGTACTTAGCTGTGGGCACTGTATAAGTATTAAGATTGCAGTAATTTCGCATCCCAGGCTCCGGTGAACCTATTCTGGATTGATGTGTTTCAAGTTGGCTGATCACGTGTCGTCAGGAACCAAGTCGAGGGGTCCCTCATTTAACACCAGCACTAGTTGAAAATATTATCTGCAAGGTCGTTCACGCCTCACAGTGGCGGCTTACATCTGCGGATGAATAACACCTGCCCGATTTGCTGGGCAATGGCGTCGTTTATGAGTACGGTAAGTACAGTTCTGCCTCCTTTCGGCTCTGCACGTGTCCGCGTACCGACTGTGGGGGATGGCGTCCCTCCAACCCACGCCGAGTCGACGTTCATAACACAAATTATTGTCTTGAACATTAATATTTCTCGCATTCGCGCTTGAAACTCTAAAGACTGGACGGGTTTATTATTTAGAGGAACGAAATTTTTATTTAACTATTTAAGAATAGTAAATATATAAGGGAGAGGAATTAATGTCTCCCCATGGCATTCATTGATGACGTTAACACTATCGCGAGGTAGACGCTATGATTCTAACGCTCTATTCGGCTTTTAGTTAGAGAACAATTCGTCTGCAATCAGTTGTCATACAGAATGCTTTAATTATGGAGAATCGTATTTAATTCTCACACAAATTGAATATAATGTGTTTTACTGTAAAGAAATCTGACGCAATACTGGCGTCAGGTGACGTGAGAATTCTAGCCTAATGCACAGATGAATTATTAGTACAGGAGAATTCTACGAGTTGTTAATTTTACTTACTACAATATTTAGTATGGTTAGTAATAAGTAATGAGAATACAACAATGCTGTATTCGATGTTGGAAATATCCAACATAACTCCGGGGGGGGATTCCCAGGGTCGCAGTGTACTGTGTTGTACTGACCTATCCCGAAGTGATATTAAGATTAAAACATTAGTATGTTAATATGTTAGTATGTTAGTACACAAATAACGAACGTCCCGGATTTATCAAGGACTTAAAAGAATTTGAGTCTTGCTATTCACATGTCAACTGAAACATGTTGTTTGTAGCCTACACAATATTTATAAAATTTAACTCTCCCAATTTAAACTAACAGAATCTACAGTGATGCGATATCTTGGGTCACAGTGACGTGTAATGTTTCGTTACGTGATATCACACCGTAGTATCATCACAGTTTTCTCAGTGGGAAGTGAAGGAAATTATTCTTCTTCAGAGTTGTAATAGGCTCGCAAATTCCGCCTACATTGTTGAGCTGCAGCTCTAGTGGGACGGTTGCTTGGAGGAACAAATTCATTGTCCTCTGAAATTACTGGGGAAACTGGATCTGACTGATATTCTTGTTCAGTCAGTTCTAGGGGAACCAGCTTCTCTAAAGTTTTTAGAGTAGTGTTGCCTTTGCATAAGACCTTAACCACTCTTAGGACACCTTGTCGATCTGGGTGAATGGTGACGATTTTTCCTATAGGCCACTCGGACCTTGGTCCATCACTGTCGACTAGGACAAGGTCTCCAGGTTTTAATTGTACCTTATTGTAAGGACTCGAAGCTCCGTAGTGGTACTCTCGTAGAGCTGTGAGGTATTCTCGAGTCCACACCTCATTCCATCTGTTAATAACTCTAGAAAGATGCTGGTAGCTTTCCACCAAGTCTCCTCTGGTCACATGGGACGGGTCTACAGGGTCCTCTTCGGCTAAGGGGATGAGAGGGCTCAGTAGACCTCCATGGATCAAGTGAGAGGGGCTCAGTGGTTCTCTCTGGGTGTAATCATCAGACAGGTAGGTGATCGAGCGGTTATTGACTCGCGCCTCGATTTCCACAACAATAGTTTGGAGTTCTGAGTAACTGACCTTTTGTCGGTGTAACGTTTTCCTTAGACATCTTTTGACTGTGCCTACCATTCGCTCATAGAACCCACCTTGCCAAGGGGCTCTTGGTGCTATGAATTTCCAGTGACATTGTCTTCTTTGTAAGACTGATTGCACTTCAGGGTGGTTCCAGACTTCTCGCAAACAACTTTCTCCCGCTACAAAATTAGATCCGTTGTCTGATATCATTAATCTAGGACATGATAGACGGGCAGCAAATCTGCGGAAAGCTTGAATGAAAGCTTCAGCGCTCATGTCTGGGGTGACCTCCAAGTGCACGCCTCTGGTTGTAGCACAGGTAAAGAGACAAATGTACGCCTTCACTGGTATATTATCTGGGTTACCAGTGAGGAGTAAGGCTCCTGTATAATCTACTCCAGTGGTTTCGAATGGACGAAGATGAACTACTCGCTCTTCTGGGAGTGGAGGAGGTCCTGGGTAAGGACAGACTCTAGCATCGTATCTCTTACAGATTACACAAGATTTAATAATGGTCTTAACAGTCTGACGACCTTGAGGAAGCCAGTACTTTTGTCTAAGGTCGGTGAGAGTATCTAAAACTCCACCATGTAGGGTACCATATTGATGGTGATGTAAGACAAAAAGTTTAGTTATGATGTGGTGGCGAGGTAAAAGGATTGGGTTCTTAGTGTCTAAGTCAATCTTTGCATGTAGCAAACGTCCTCCACATCGTAGTATGTTATGAGTGTTGACATCGTACCAGATGCCCAGAGATTTAGTGAGTTTATCCGGAAGATTCTCAAATTCGCTTCCGTAAGTCTCTTGTTGAGCCCGCTTAATCCAATAGTGAACAGGATTGGGAAATTTGTGTCGAATCCCTACTTTAGAGAGAAAATCAAACACGTGTGCAGTCACTCGTAACAATTTGCTTAAATTAGAATAATGATGAGGATTAATGGCTAATGTTCGCTGAGGCTCTGGGTCCTTCATGGGAGCGGTGATACTGGTCACTATGACTTGTGGCTTTTGTTTGGGCCACTGACCACCAACAAGCCATGAAGGTCCGTTGAACCACAGCGAAGATTTGACAAGTTGTTTTAATGTCAATCCTCTTGATAAATAATCGGCAGGATTGTCCTTAGTAGGGACATGTCTAAACTTATAATCTGCGGATAAATCATGAATCTCCCTGACGCGATTACTGACGTAAGGAGTCTTGTTGTTATTGTTTCTTACCCATTGTAAGACTGCCTCGTTGTCTGACCACACTACAATCTCACCAAAGTGGATATTACTGAGTGTCTTTGCCAGGCAATCGGCCAACCTTACTCCCACTAGCAATGCAGTCAACTCCATCTGAGGTAAGGATCTCTTCTTGATGGGAGCAACTCTTCCTTTTGATGTGAGTAAAATTGATTGAGCACTGTTAACTAAATAGGCTACTGCGCCATATGCTTTGCCAGAGGCATCGCAAAAAACGTGCAAATTGGTGGGTAAGTTTGGTCCTGAAGCATTACGTGGAAATTTCAAAACACCTTACTGATTAAAATCCGTTGAGAGTATTTGCCATTTGGCTTGTAACTCACTTGGTAACGGATCATCCCATCCCATATGTTGTTGCCAGCACTCCTGCATTAGGAGTTTGCCCCTTATTAATATAGGACTAAGTAGGCCTAAAGGGTCAAATGGTTGACTGACAAATGAGACCAGTGTTCTCATGGTAAGGGTTGAGTTATCAGTTTGCACTGACTTGACATTCATCTTGTCAGTGTTGGTGTTCCATTCCACGCCTAGAACCTTTAATTTACTGGGTACCTGATAATCGGGAAATTCTTTGTCAATTAACTGGTTAAGCAGTTTATTATTTGAGGCCCATGACTGTAGAGGCATATTAGCTCCTAACAGTTCACGGTTAGCCTCATGGTAGATTTCTACCAGATCAGCTTGATCATTAGTTGTCCCCTGGAAATTGTCGACATATAAGTTGTCGCTAATGGTTGCCTTATAAGGGCTGTCTGATTTCCTCAAATGCGTGTCTAATGTTGCTTGCAAAAGAAACGGTGAGGATGTAGCACCAAATAATACAGAGGCGAACCGATAGGTGATTATTTCACTGTTAGGATCCAGTGGATCCTTGTACCAGAGGAATTTTGTGGAGTCACGATCTTCCTCCTGCAATCCTACTCGGAGAAAGGCTTTGATGATGTCAGCAGTGTAGGCAAAAATGCCTGTGCGAAATCGTAACAATACGTCATGTAGCCTTTGTGTTAGGCTAGGTCCCGTTTGGAGACATTCATTTAGAGACACACTATTAGGCTTTACTTTAGCACTGCAATTAAAGACAATACGAATAGGTGCTGTCAGTGAGTCTTTCACCACAGCATGGTGAAGTAAATAATGACCTGTTTTTCGGTCATTGTGTTCAACAACTTCAATGAACTTATTGTCAAGTTGTTGTTGGATAAGTTGGTGATACATGGTTAGTTTGTCTGGCTGCTTCTGCAGTCGTGTTAATTGAGACCGCAATTGTGAGGCTGCCATAAAATAATTCACTGGAAGTTGGGGATGATCTAACTTCCATGGAAGTCTTACCCAGTATTGTTTATTTGAGTAGACAACTGTATCCAGATATTGCTGGTAAGTCCATGTATCATCAGGACTTGGTTGCTCAGGGATGATGCCTAACGTATCTAAATCCCACAAACGATGTATTGGTGGGTCAGACTCAATGTCCTCGGCTATTTCCCTGAAGCGTAGGGGTGACTGCTCTAAGCCTAGTCACGCCACAATTACATTATTGGTTTGTTGGTTTGTGGGCGCTGGACCTTGTCTGAAAAGCACGGGTCCTGTGAGCAATTTGCCACCTGCGGACGACAACAAATTCATACCATGTTGCCTAGTGCATCCAGTGATAAACTTGAAGTAATGATCCGCGCCTATTAATATTCCAATATCTGTGAGACAATCGGAATTTATTTTATGATCCGCTAGCCTCATGCGGTTTCGCTTAAGGTGTCTCACTGTGAGAGCTAATCCTGTGACCTGCAGGTCCGTAGGAATCTTATCCACTACCACCGCATGGATTGGGCTAGCAGAGGATCCTAGTCTAACTAGTAATTTAACTACCTTGTAGTCACGTGGTCCACTATTTGATAGGAAACCAGAAATGTTTAACTTCACACTTTTGGTAGGTTTTAAATTTAAATCATCTACCAACTGTTGTGTGATGAAGGTTTTTTGGGAACCTTGGTCAAAGAGACCTCTACTGTTAATTCTAGATCTTCGGTTTATTAATTTAAGCTGAGCGGTAGGCAAGGTAGTACTGTTGCCTGACTCAGTAGCGAGTACATTCACTTCGTGATGTACTTTACAATATTGCACTGCAGTAGAATTAGTAAAATTCTCTCCAGTGGTTATAGTTGGTGTAGGAGATTTCCTACATAAGGCGTAATGGTGTACACCCTGGTTACAACGGTTGCAAGTACGTAGTGGTACTGCACATTTCTTGGGATCATGAGAACCCATACATTTAGTGCATTTGTGCAATTCCTGTAACCTTTTAACTCTAGCATTATACGTAGGATAAGCTGAGCATTGGGAAGTGGTGTGTTCCTGATTGCAGAACAGACACTTTCTTTGATTAATAGACTTAGTCTCTTTAGTAGACAAGTCATGAGTTATCTCTGAAGGAGATACTGAGTAGGTACCTACATTTCCACTTCTTTTCCTGGTGGATGGAGTAGGTTTGGATTTATATTTATTAGACTTACTTGGAGTCTGTTTAGGTTTGACTGAAATATCAGTATTAATTGGTTTGGACTCAGGTTTAATTTTGTCATGAGTCTTTAACCTATTAACTGTGATCCTCAACCCCTCGAAAATCTGATCGAGAGTAAGAAACTCAGTATTATAATGTGAGCAGAGCTCTGTCAAGACGTTTCGAGGTAATTTCCTCTGTAACAATAACTTGACAGACCATTCAGAACTAGATATATTAACCTTGGTACCTAAGGCCTTCACTAGAGACTCTACTTCTAGTCTGAAGCTTTGAAGTGACTCTGGTCTACTGTTTGGTGCATTCAGATCTAGCAATTGATAATAAAGGGTGGCAATACTTAACTCTTTGTTGCAATAGTTTAACTTCAGGAGTTTTATAGCTTCCTCATAATTACTCTCATTAAGATTAAGGTTATGTATGACCTTTTTAGCCTCTCCTTTGAGAAGACTGAGTAGGTATGAAAATTTAGAAACATTGTCTAGAGACTGTTTCTTATGGATGTGAACTTCAAAAGAAGTCCAAAAATTGTCCCAATTTTCTGTATCTAATCCCGAAAAGGTGGGCAAGTCTAGAGTAGGTAAACGAACCTCAGGTAAGTAATTATTGAAGTGAGACCCAGTGTTGCTGGCATTGGAGCCAGACTGTTTGGCTAACTTAGATAGCCTGAAAATTTTATCATGAGTCTCCTCTTCATATTGGGAGATGTCGGTTACTATTTGACTTACTTCATCAGGATCAATCTCTACAGTATTTAGTAGAGCAAGATAAGATTGACCTGCAGTTCTGACTTGATCAAATTTCAGATCAGCCAATCTAACTGTTGACTCTAAGTGATAAGAGTCAATGGGATTATCTTTAGTTAAGTCATCAGCCTTATTAATTAATCTGGTCAAGTGACCTTTAAGGCCAATGTAGGTTCTCCTCAATTGTTCAGGAGTAGCCATGTTGGGCTTAGGGTCAAACTTCACAGTGTTAGCATATGTATTACTAATGAAGCTTGGATACTTGTTCATTAGTGAACAGGTAACATTAATTGTAGCCTAAATTAAGGTGACTACTTTATATTTTACCTCACTTGAGGTTGAATGTACCTACCTACCTAACAACAAATAGCTAGATATTTTGTGTACTGTCTGAACTCCACCATTAGTTCTCGTCCGGTTAGCTCATCCTTATCACCATCAGAGTTAATGGAGATAATCCAGCAATACACAAAATAGATACACAAAATAATGTATACAAGAAAAATATTATGGAGACACTTCAATCAGAGTTATCTCAAAAAATTATCCCACCCTATAGAGGGTCAGCACAAATAATGTAATATATACACAACACTGACTAGTTTTAGATCTAGTCGTAATAATTCCTAACTAAGAACTATAAAATTATTTAGTCTGGGCTTGTACCAAATTCAGCACAATCTCAGCCTAAATTCTACCTAATAACATGGGTAAAGATTATTGTGGTGCAATAAGGTAAATATAGTTGTGCTGTATTTTTGGTTTTTTTGTTTTATAAGAGTGCTCTTGCACACACAGGTGAACAATTATGTACAGTTAAGTTTGGCTTGCTAGCCACAGCCTTTTGTGATGGTTGATGGTGTTAATTAACTTGTCAATTAAATGCAACCTAGATTCCCCTGACAAATGTACACCGTCTCTGGTCAGGTTCTGTCTGTAAGGTCTGGCTGTAAATTGGATATATGTGGCATCCAATCTCACTCGTTTTTTCAGCCTGAAATTTATGTACTTAGCAGCTCTCAGGTAGAATTCCGGAGTTACTCCCCAACGATTATCTTGGCTTGGTTGGCGAGGCTCCACTAATGTGAATACTACTGATTTACTGATGAGCTTGAAAGAAGAAATTATGTTTTTGAGGTGTTTGATCACCTCGGCTGGATGACGAGTGGGGTGGATGTCATTACCACCTAAGTATATGATGGTTAGTTGGTGAGGCCACTCTAACGCAGGTGTTAGGGTGGTGTTATTGTAAAAATTATGAGCTGTTGCTCCTGGTGACCTAAAGATTCTCACCTCGGTGTGAGGTATAGGTCTAAGTGTTGTGGGTAATTGGCTATGACCCACTAAAGCCACTTTATACATGAGGTAAAAGTAGCAATATGTTAGTGTGATCTAGGCTAACTAATGTGTTACAATGTTAGTTGACACAAGTAATTAAATAGTTAGTCTAGCTTCTATCACACAAGGATTAGTTATTAATGGTTAATAGTTGATTATAGATTTAATGCTTATCCGGTTCGATAAGGACCATAATGTGGGATATTTGGGCTTGATTCTGATTAATTAATAATTAAATAGTAAATTAAATTACGAAGGACCACCCGCTTTTAAGGTAAAGAGGGAAACTGAGAATTTCAGATCATTAGATAAATTTCTAGAGAAAACCAGTGACTATGGATATGACTAGAAAGTATGATCATAAGAATAATTAATGGGCTGTATTATTAAAGAAACAAACCTCAAACACCTACATTGGGGGGTTATTACTGGAGGTCAGTACGTCCAGGAATCAGTGTGGTTCGTTCACTAATTCAATTAATAATAATCTAATCCTATAAATAATGCTGAATATAATATTATTCATATAAAGAAGAACATGAATATGAACATAGTAATGAGTTACAGTAAATCACACATTATGTTAAACATTCTGAATGTATCAAATTGCTAGAATATGAATAAAAAGAAGAAATAAGCCTTAGCTTGTAGTAGGTTCCTTTAGATAACCCTGGAAGTCCTCTTAATCTCCAAGTCTGGTACACTGACGAATGGCACGGTTAACATGGAGAAGACAGCATGAGGAATTCGTCTCTCGAGCTGCAAGATAAATAACTACCAGTAGCAATTGATTTAACTACTCAATTCATATTCAAGATTATTGATATCTACAGATGGAATTCTAATCACCTGTTATTAGGTGTTATCTCGCCGCGTGACGAACAATCACCCCGCTATTATTAAACCTGTAAATGATGCATCAAATAAAGGGTACTTAGCTGTGGGCACTGTATAAGTATTAAGATTGCCGTAATTTCGCATCCCAGGCTCCGGTGAACCTATCCTGGATTGATGTGTTTCAAGTTGGCTGATCACGTGTCGTCAGGAACCAAGTCGAGGGGTCCCTCATTTAACACCAGCACTAGTTGAAAATATTATCTGCAAGGTCGTTCACGCCTCACAGTGGCGGCTTTCATCTGCGGATGAATAACACCTGCCCGATTTGCTGGGCAATGGCGTCGTTTATGAGTACGGTAAGTACAGTTCTGCCTCCTTCCGGCTCTGCACGTGTCCACGTACCGACTCTGGGGGATGGCGTCCCTCCAACCCACGCCGAGTCGACGTTCATAACACAAATTATTGTCTTGAACATTAATATTTCTCGCATTCGCGCTTGAAACTCTAAAGACTGGACGGGTTTATTATTTAGAGGAACGAAATATTATTATTTAACTATTTAAGAATAGTAAATATATAAGGGAGAGGAATTAATGTCTCCCCATGGCATTCATTGATGACGTTAACACTATCGCGAGGTAGACGCTATGATTCTAACGCTCTATTCGGCTTTTAGTTAGAGAACAATTCGTCTGCAATCAGTTGTCATACAGAATGCTTTAATTATGGAGAATCGTATTTAATTCTCACACAAATTGAATATAATGTGTTTTACTGTAAAGAAATCTGACGCAATACTGGCGTCAGGTGACGTGAGAATTCTAGCCTAATGCACAGATGAATTATTAGTACAGGAGAATTCTACGAGTTGTTAATTTTACTTACTACAATATTTAGTATGGTTAGTAATAAGTAATGAGAATACAACAATGCTGTATTCGATGTTGGTAATATCCAACAGCTGGTGTGGTGAACCTTGTGGTCATGCATGCTGATGTGGTGAACCTTGTGGTCATGTATGCTGGTGTGGTGAACCTTGTGGTCATGTATGCTGGTGTGGTGAACCTTGTGGTCATGTATGCTGATGTGGTGAACCTTGTGGTCATGTATGCTGGTGTGGTGAACCTTGTGGTCATGTATGCTGGTGTGGTGAACCTTGTGGTCATGTATGGTGGTGTGTTGAACCTTGTGGTCATGTATGCTGGTGTGGTGAACCTTGTGGTCATGTATTCTGGTGTGGTGAACCTTGTGGTCATGTATGCTGGTGTGGTGAACCTTGTGGTCATGTATGGTGGTGTGTTGAACCTTGTGGTCATGTATGCTGGTGTGGTGAACCTTGTGGTCATGTATTCTGGTGTGGTGAACCTTGTGGTCATGTATGCTGGTGTAGTGAACCTTGTGGTCATGTATGGTGGTGTGGTGAACCTTGTGGTCATGTATGGTGGTGTAGTGAACCTTGTGGTCATGTATGGTGGTGTGGTGAACCTTGTAGTCATGTATGGTGGTGTAGTGAACCTTGTGGTCATGTATGCTGGTGTGGTGAACCTTGTGGTCATGTATGCTGGTGTGGTGAGCCTTGTGGTCATGTATGGTGGCGTGGTGAACCTTGTGGTCATGTTTGCTGGTGTGGTGAACCTTGTGGTCATGTATGGTGGTGTGGTGAACCTTGTGGTCATGTATGCTGGTGTGGTGAACCTTGTGGTCATGTATGGTGTGGTAAACCTTGTGGTCATGCTTGGTGTGGTAAACCTTGTGGTCATGTATGCTGGTGTGGTGAACCTTGTGGTCATGTATGCTGGTGTGGTGAACCTTGTGGTCATGTATGCTGGTGTGGTGAACCTTGTGGTCGTGTATGCTGGTGTGGTGAACCTTGTGGTCATGTATGGTGGTGTGGTGAACCTTGTGGTCATGTATGGTGGTGTGGTGAACCTTGTGGTCATGTATGGTAGCGTGGTGTACCTTGTGGTCATGTATGCTGGTGTGGTGAACCTTGTGGTCATGTATGCTGGTGTGGTGAACCTTGTGGTCATGTATGCTGGTGTGGTGAACCTTGTGGTCATGTATGCTGGTGTGGTGAACCTTGTGGCCATGTATGCTGGTGTGGTGAACCTTGTGGTCATGTATGCTGGTGTGGTGAACCTTGTGGTCATGTATGCTGGTGTGGTGAGCCTTGTGGTCATGTATGGTGGCGTGGTGAACCTTGTGGTCATGTTTGCTGGTGTGGTGAACCTTGTGGTCATGTATGGTGGTGGTGTGAACCTTGTGGTCATGTATGGTGGTGTGGTGAACCTTGTGGTCATGTTTGGTGTGGTAAACCTTGTGGTCATGTATGGTGTGGTAAACCTTGTGGTCATGTATGGTGTGGTAAACCTTGTGGTCATGTATGGTGTGGTAAACCTTGTGGTCATGTATGGCGTAGTGAACCTTGTGGTCATGTATGGTGGTGTGGTGAACCTTGTGGTCATGTATGCTGGTGTGGTGAACCTTGTGGTCATGTATGCTGGTGTGGTGAACCTTGTTTTCATGTTTGCATGTGTGGTGAACCTTGTGGTCATGTATGGTGGTGTGGTGAACCTTGTGGTCATGTATGCTGGCGTGGTGAACCTTGTGGTCATGTTTGGTGTGGTAAACCTTGTGGTCATGTATGGTGTGGTAAACCTTGTGGTCATGTATGGCGTAGTGAACCTTGTGGTCATGTATGGTGGTGTGGTGAACCTTGTGGTCATGTATGCTGGTGTGGTGAACCTTGTGGTCATGTATGGTGGTGTGGTGAACCTTGTGGTCATGTATGCTGGTGTGGTGAACCTTGTGGTCATGTATGCTGGTGTGGTGAACCTTGTGGTCATGTATGCTGGTGTGGTAAACCTTGTGGTCATGTATGGCGTAGTGAACCTTGTGGTCATGTATGGTGGTGTGGTGAACCTTGTGGTCATGTATGCTGGTGTGGTGAACCTTGTGGTCATGTATGCTGGTGTGGTAAACCTTGTGGTCATGTATGGTGTGGTAAACCTTGTGGTCATGTATGGTGTGGTAAACCTTGTGGTCATGTATGGTGTAGTAAACCTTGTGGTCATGTATGGTGTGGTAAACCTTGTGGTCATGTATGGCGTAGTGAACCTTGTGGTCATGTATGGTGGTGTGGTGAACCTTGTGGTCATGTATGCTGGTGTGGTGAACCTTGTGGTCATGTATGCTGGTGTGGTGAACCTTGTGGTCATGTATGCATGTGTGGTGAACCTTGTGGTCATGTTTGCTGGTGTGGTGAACCTTGTGGTCATGTATGCTGGCGTGGTGAACCTTGTGGTCATGTTTGGTGTGGTAAACCTTGTGGGCATGTATGGTGTGGTAAACCTTGTGGTCATGTATGGCGTAGTGAACCTTGTGGTCATGTATGGTGGTGTGGTGAACCTTGTGGTCATGTATGCTGGTGTGGTGAACCTTGTGGTCATGTATGCTGGTGTGGTAAACCTTGTGGTCATGTATGGCGTAGTGAAACTTGTGGTCATGTATGGTGGTGTGGTGAACCTTGTGGTCATGTATGCTGGTGTGGTGAACCTTGTGGTCATGTATGCTGGTGTGGTAAACCTTGTGGTCATGTATGGTGTGGTAAACCTTGTGGTCATATATGGCGTGGTGAACCTTGTGGTCATGTATGGTGGTGACGTGAACCTTGTGGTCATGTTTGCTGGTGTGGTGAACCTTGTGGTCATGTATGCTGGTGTGGTAAACCTTGTGGTCATGTATGGTGTGGTAAACCTTGTGGTCATGTATGGCGTGGTGAACCTTGTGGTCATGTATGGTGGTGTGGTGAACCTTGTGGTCATGTATGTTGTGGTGAACCTTGTGGTCATGCTTGGTGTGGTAAACCTTGTGGTCATGTATGGTGTGGTGAACCTTGTGGTCATGTATGGCGTAGTGAACCTTGTGGTCGTGAACGCTGGCGTAGTGGTTGTAGTTCTTACAACGCCAAGGTAGAGGTAGACATGTGATTATAATTGTTTGTAGTGTGGATCTTCAACATCACTCACAGAGAACACCATTAGTGTGTACAATATTTAACACACTTGATACTACTGTGGAGACTATGTATCTGTGGCCGACGTCATCAGATGAGTGTTGAGACACGTTTGTCCCATGAGACTTACTCATTACTTAATACAGACATTATATGTAAACTTCCACAAGTAAATTCTAAACAGCATCACACTCAGCTGCTCAGCAAGAAGCAGCATAAGAGCACAAAGCATAACCTGTCCTGCATCTGCCGATCTTCAAGAAATATTCCCACAGTCAGTGATTCCATCTTTTTCAAAAGAAAACGATCTTAACATTCGACGGGAGACTTAAACTTTGAGGACTTCGGTGCCTGTCACCATCATCTTGACATGTTTTTCCTCAATAAAAAAAAAAGTTTGTTTTAGAAGGGTGAACGATTGGCCCAAGAAATGAACATTTTAGACGCTAGCGGATCTCCCAACTTCTTGATATGGTATTGATTGTTTACATTCTATTATTCCTTGATTAATGAAATACTATTAATCTTTTGTTGAACTTTAAAACAAATACTTTTATGAAATAACAAAAATTAAGAATACCACAAACCTCTTTTTGGTAGACGATGATAACCTGAGGATGTCTGAAGTGCCACCAGCTCTAAACTCCCTCTTTAACCGAGCGCTTTTTGCTGCTTGCTTTAACAAAAGCTTAACGCTCGTTGGTTTACCAAAAGCTGTAGGCTGGAGAGTTGTTGAGGAAAGTTTGTCTTTAATCACGTATCACATCACACCAGGACACACTGTGAATGTGGCCAAGTGTCACACACAGGACAAGGCCTTGTGGTCACTCAATGGTCATTACTTCCGGGACACCATGAACAGTGTTCACAACAGATAATATCAATACATCCTGGTAAAACCAAAAGCAAGACACTTCACACACACGAGAACTGTTAACAGTAGTAGTAGTAGGCATCCTTCAGTCTCGGGAGACTATGGAGTTGCGCCCTAGTTGTCAATCCTGGTGCAGCGTCTGGTGTGACTGATGAGGCCAATCCGAGAGTGGCAGTCCATCCCACACCGAGCACAAACGAAGTCCGATTCTGGTCTGTCTTCCTGGTTACCGGCTTTCCTTCTCTGTCTCTTTGCCTCCGATTCCTTGGCAAGTGACTCCTCGAACTTGGAGAGACCTCGTTGAACAGACTGCCTCCAGGCTGAACGGTCTGTAGCCAGTGTCTCCCATAAAGCAAGATCGACGTCCATGGCTTTCAGGTCCCTTTTGCATACGTCTTTGTACCGTAGCTGGGGCTTGCCTACTGGACGCTTTCCCTGCCTCAGCTCTCCATACAGGAGATCCTTGGGGATCCTGCCGTCGCCCATTCGCACAACGTGCCCGAGCCAGCGCATTCGTCTCTGTTTCAGCATTGTGTACATGCTGGTGATTCTTGCTCTCCCCAAGACGTTGTTGTTTGTCACCTTGTCCTGCCAGGTGATGTCCAAGATGTGTCGAAGGCAGCGCATGTGGTAGGCATTCAGCCGTCTTTCCTGACGGGCGCGGAGTGTCCAAGACTCACTGCCATAAAGGAGAGTGCTCAGGACACAGGATCTGTAAACCTGAATCTTAGTATACTCAGTTAGCCTATTGTTGGCCCACACTCTCTTTGTCAGTCTGGACATGGTAGTAGATGCCTTACCGATGCGTTTGTTTAGCTCCGTATCAAGAGAGAGGGAGTCAGAGATTGTGGAGCCCAGGTACACGAAGTCGTGAACAACTTCCAGTTTGGAATCAGAGATGCCGATGTCAGGTGGGGAGTCCACTCCTTGTCCCATGACTTGTGTTTTCTTCAGACTGATGGTGAGTCCGAAAGCCTGAGAGGCCTCGCTGAAGCGGGTTATGAGCCGTTGGAGGTCTTCAGCTGAGTGGGCAGTGACTGCTGCGTCGTCGGCAAAGAGGAAGTCGCGCAGACACCTCAGCCGAACCTTTGTCTTGGCTCTCAGCCTGGCGAGGTTAAAGAGCTTCCCATCCGACCTGGTCCGGAGGTAAATGCCTTCCGTGACAGATCCGAAGGCGTGCCGCAGCATAACTGCGAAGAAAATCCCGAATAGGGTTGGAGCCAGTACGCAGCCCTGCTTTACTCCACTTCGGATGTCAAAGGCGCCTGATGTTAGGCCATCAAAGACCACGGTGCCCCTCATGTTCTCATGGAAAGATCTGATGATGCTGAGGAGCCTGGGTGGGCATCCGATCTTGGGGAGGATCTTGAACAGGCCATCCCTGCTGACGAGGTCGAAGGCCTTCGTCAGGTCTATGAAGGCTACAAAGAGTGGCTGCTTCTGTTCCCTGCATTTCTCCTGCAGTTGTCTGAGGGAAAAGACCATGTCGATGGTGGACCTGCCAGCTCTGAATCCACATTGTGATTCTGGATAAACTCTCTCTGCAAGTACTTGGAGCCTCTTCAATGCGACTCGAGCAAACAGCTTTCCGACAATACTGAGGAGGGAGATTCCACGGTAGTTGTTGCAGTCGCCCCTGTCACCTTTATTCTTATACAGTGTGACGATGTTGGCATCCCTCATGTCCTGTGGCACCTCTCCTTCTTCCCAGCAGAGGCAGAGAATTTCGTGCAGCTCCATGAGCAGGCTACCTCTGCAGCACTTCAAGGTCTCAGCAGGAATGCCATCTTTGCCAGGAGCTTTACCAGAAGCAAGGGAGTCTAGGGCATCGCTGAGTTCTTCCAGGGTCGGTTCACTGTCGAGCTCCATTAACACAGGCAGACACTCAATGTTAATGTTAACAGTACACTACTCACAACTACACTGGCGTCAACGGTGACACACGAGAACTGTTAACAGTACACTACTCACAACTACACTGGCGTCAACAGTAACACCAGATAAGAGCACACAAGTCACCGCTACGCTTATCTATATCGAGGCGGACGGAACGTTGAGCGACAAAAAACAATACCAGTGACAAAAATATGGGTTCCTTTCTAGATTATCTTCCACACTAATGAGACAACTCTCTGGTATCTGCTATGTTACTGGTGATATTTATCACACACTACCGGTCTGTGTGTACTCTGTGCTCCCTCTGTGTTACTGCAACCCGCTCTGGCTATAACGTAGTACCTATGTGGCCAAAGGCTTATATGCTAATGTTCATAGTTTATCTGTGGTAGATTTCCAGCTATTTCCTATCACCAGGCACCAACCCTTCTTCAAGTACCACAGTCTCATAGTACCCGTCACATTGCTGTAAAGAACATAAGGGTCCGTTTGCTCAAATTTTAATGGATGCTTGTATTTTTCCAGTAAAACTTCTGATGTGAAATTTACGTACTATTTTCCATGTTATTCGAGTATCATAGATATGCTACATCCAATTGAAGGCTCGTAGTTTTGTTTTGAGAAATCATGGTAGTTTTAAATAAATTATATTAAGCATTAAAAATTATTACATATTATTATGGGGCTCTAAATGAATTTAATTTACAATTGTGTGTGCTTTGAAATCTACAGAGAGTGAATTGCAGGAACGTCAACAGAAAATGATAATAATAAAAATAATATTAATATTTTATTTAGGAAAAGTACATACATGCAGAGTTACAAACATTCTGATTCATTTATAGATAGAGCTAGTACATACAATACCTAAAGCCACTAGTACACATAGCGTTTCAGGCAAAACAAGCCGAAGTTAAGTTGAAATGGGGTACACTACTGAAAACAGGATAGATCTATGGTCCACAACAAATCTCACGATGAGTCCACTACCACCTAAAAGGAGAGGTATGGGGTCCACTATCACCTGTTGGATGAGTATGGGGTCCATTACCACCTATGGGATGGGTATAGGATGGTCCATTACAACCTCATGATTGGCATGGGGTGAATTACTGCCCACAGCATGGGCATGGGTTCCACTACCGCCAACAGGAAGACTACAACAGGCTAGCAGTCTCCGTGGTGTAGTGGTAAGACACTCGCCTGGCGTTCCGCGAGCGCTATGTCATGGGTTCGTATCCTGGCCGGGGAGGATTTACTGGGCGCAATTCCTTAACTGTAGCCTCTGTTTAACGCAACAGTAAAATGTGTACTTGGATGATAAAGTAAGTAAGTAATTATCAAAAGAAGGCACCAAACCGGGAAGGCTATGTAGCACCATCAAATACGCAAAATAATCAGAGGGCGCTAAATATCACCAAGGATGCCAATACGAGAACAAAAACGCATAAGGCGAACGATATCAAAAGTATCCGAGTCACCAAGAATTCTATCGAGGGACAGGTGACCGCGAGGGGCGGTCGGAAAGCAAGACACACGCTCGTCCTGGAAGTCAGGACATTCAAGAAGGACATACACGACCGTAAGAGGGACAATGCAACTAGGACAATAAGGAGCAGTGCGGCGCTCCATCAAGTGACCATGGGTTAAGCGAGTATGGCCAATACGCAACCTCGCCAGAGCTGTTTCCCACCGCCGGTTACGGTGGAAGGAGGACGGCCACGAGGAAACACAACATTTAAGAGTACGTAGCTTGTTACCAGTAACAGACAAACAAGAAGCCTGCCAACGGGTAAGGACTGAGGAATGGATAACCGGGTAAAAGTCGGAATACGGAATGCCTTTACGAGAGTTGGGACAAGAGCGGACAGCTTCCTTAGCGGCAGCATCCGCACGCTCATTTAAAGACACGCCAATATGGCTGGGAACCCAACAAAACTCAACCGACTTAAATTTACTGTGAACGAGAAACAGCCAATGCTGGATCTCGACAACTATCGGATGAACTGGATTAAAGCACCCGAGAGCCATGAGGGCACTACGAGAGTCAACAACAACCACAAAGGAAGACTGACAACGAGAAAGCAGGAGACGAAGAGCATAGAGAATAGCATAAAGTTCCGCTGTAAAGATGCTAGTCTCCGGAGGCAAGCGACACATATAAGTGCGATCAGGAAAAACAACAGAGTAGCCAACACCGTCCGCTGACTTAGACCCATCGGTGAAGACAGAAACGGAGCGGGAGTGAGAAGAAAAGTGCTCGAGGAAAAGGCGTTTTAGAACTGTAGGAGGGGTAAAAGCTTTAGTGATACGAGTCAAGGATGTACAAAACCGCGGAAGAGGGACCCTCCACGGGGGCAAAGAAGGAACAACACGAGGAGAAACATCAGAAATACGAACGGAAAGAGAATCCTGTAGGCGAGATAACCGGACAGAAAGAGGGAGGTGGTGAAGAGGAACAGGAACCGCAGGAGGGGTAAAAGTTAAAGCACGACAGAGGCGAGAGGAAGGATGTTGCAAGGACCGCGCAAGATAGCGAAGACAGTAGCGATCACGGCGGTCCTGGAGAGACAGGAAGCCAGTGTCAACATACAAGCTAAGGACGGGAGTCGAACGAAAGGCACCAGAACTGAGGCGCAACCCAGTATGGTGCAAAGCATCAAGACGGCGAAGAGTAGGAGAAGCAGACGAGTAAGCAGGGCAACCATAATCGAGCTTAGACAGGACGAGAGAGGAATGTAAAGCAAGGAGAGTGCGCCTATCTGCCCCCCAAGAAGTATGGGACAAGACCCGAAGGAGGGTAAGGGACTTAGAGCACTCAACACGGAGGTAAGAGATATGGGGAGACCAAGACAAACGAGTGTCAAGGAATAACCCCAAAAGCTTCGCGGAATCTTTGTATTCAAGGGGATGACAAAGTGATATTCAAGTGACAAAGAGGGACGAAGAACAACCCGTTTCCGCGTAAAAGTCATGGCACAAGTCTTAGAAGTAGAGAACTTGAAGCCATGACCTGTGGCCCAAGACGACACGGCATCAATCGCAAGTTGAAGCCGGCGTTGAAGGAGAGGCGAATCATCACCCTGACAACAAAGGGTAAGATCATCGACATAGAGAGTGGAGAAGACACCAGAAGGAAGAGAGGAAAGAAGACCATTGAGGGCAACCAGAAAAAGAGTAGTGCTCAGAACACTACCCTGGGGCACACCTTCGTATTGCTGAAAAGAGGGAGAGAGAGCGGTACCAAGGCGCACCCGAAAGGAACGACGAGAGAGGAAGCTGCGGAGAAAGAGAGGGAGATGACCACGAAGGCCAAAAGAATGAAGTTGAGATAGGATATGATAACGCCAAGTGGTGTCGTAAGCCTTTTCTAGGTCAAAAAGGACGGCAACAACGGAGGTCTTCGCAGCAAAAGCAGTACGAATATAGACCTCCAAGTTCACCAGGACATCTGTCGTGCTGCGGCACTTGCGGAAACCAAATTGAGAAGGGGAGAGGAGGTGATGGTGTTCCAGGAACCACATCAGACGAACGTTAACCATACGTTCAAAGAGTTTGCAGACACAACTTGTGAGAGCAATAGGGCGAAAGTCCTTAGGGGAAGTACCCAGAGACCCCGGTTTGCGAACAGGGAGGACAACGGCATCGAGCCAGTCCTCAGGGACTGACGACGACTCCCAGATCCGATTATACAGACTCAGTAAATACTGAGACGTGCTCGGAGGGAGATGGCGAAGCATCTCATAATGAATACCATCGGAGCCCGCCGCCGTAGAACCGCAGAGGGCCAGGGCAGAACGAAGTTCAGAGAGAGAGAAGGGATCATTATAGGGAAGCTGAAGATGAGTGCAGAAGTCTAAAGGACGAGACTCAAGGACAGGTTTACGAAGAAGGAAAGATTTGGGAAGATGAAGACCAGAGCTAACAGAAGAAAAGTGGGAACCCACTTCGGAAGCGACCTGCAACGGGTCCGCCACAAGAGTATCATGGAGGTGAAGGACCGGTGAAACATCGGGAACGAACTTACCCGCTATCTTGCGGATACGCTTCCAGATCTGGGCCAGAGGGGTTTCGGACGTAATTGTCGAGACATAAGATGCCCAACATTCACGTTTAGCCGTACGGATGGCCCTACGGGCCACCGCACTCGCTTTCCGAAAGAAAAGAAAAGAATCGGTCGTCTGCCTACGGCGGTGCTTCTTCCAGGCTGCACGCTTACAGCGGACAGCCCGAGCACAGTCCGCATTCCACCAGGGAACGCACTTCCGTGGACCCCGAGAGGAAGAGCGAGGAATAGAGCGGAGGGCAGCGTCGAAGACAGTGTCATGAAAAAGAAGGAGAGCGCGAGAGAGGGGCAGAAAGGAGAGGTCAGAGAGAGTAGCACTGAGGGAAAATAGGGTCCAGTCCGCCTTAGCAAACTGCCACCTAGGGAAAGAGAGGGAAGGGCGAAAAGAGAAAAAGGAAACAAGGATGGGGAAATGATCACTTCCATGGAGGTCATCAAGAACCTGCCATGTGAAATCTAAGTAAAGAGAAGAAGAGCAGAGAGAAAGATCAAGACAAGAAAGGGTGCGAGTTCGAGAGTCCAAATGAGTGGGCTCACCAGAATTTAGAAGAGACAGGGAAGAAGAGAGGAGAAACGGCTCAAGGAGGCGACCCCGGGTATTCGTCAGAACGTCACCCCAAAGAGAATGACGACAATTGAAGTCACCCAGCAGGAGCACAGGCTCCGGCAAGGAGTCTAGGAGGTGTTTCAAATCAGGAAGAGAGAGCGGGACACTCGGGGGGAGATAAATGGAACAAACTGTGTACCATTTCCCCACAAAGATACGAGCAGCAGAACAATGGAGAGGCGAAGGAAAAAGTAAAGGAACAAAGGGAACATCAGCCCGAATCAAGAGAGCAGAAGAATTAGAAGCCCCAGCAATGGCTGGGGGGGGAGAGAGAAAGGAATAGCCACGAAAACGACCAGGACGAGCACCAAGCATCGGCTCCTGGAGACAGACACAAAGGGGCGAAAACCGCGAAACCAGAAGTTGGAGTTCGAGGAAATTGGCGTAATAACCTCGAACGTTCCATTGAAGAATGGACAACGACGAGAAGAGAAAGGACAAAAACAGAGAACAAGGAAGAAACAAAGGCGAAAGACCAACAGAGCACGTTAAAGAATATCAGGGTCGGGATCAGGGTCAGCAAAGTCAGGGTTAGGGGGCATGGGTAAACTGAGCAAAGACGGAGGGAAGGAAACGGGAGAACAGATCAGAGGTGGGCGGGCAGGGTCCGGAGGAGGAGGAGGAGGAGGAGGAGGAGGAGACAACGGAGAGGAGCAGTCAAGGACAGCAGCAGGAAGAGGGGGAGTAGAAAGAGAGGAGCGCACCCCAGCAAGAGCAGCAACCGAAAGGGAAGCAGGGGCCAAAGAAACCTCCATAGCAGGAACAGGGGGCGCAAGCACTGAAACGGGAGGGGAAGGAGCAACAGAGCTAGAAGGAGGAGCTGAGGAAGAAAGCGAAGCCTTCTTACCCGCCGGGGAAGAGGAAGGAGAGGAGCCAGGCTTACGCTTCTGACTTAAAGAGACCGGTGTCCCAGCAACTACGTACCGGGCAACGGATTCCAGTGTCTCAACAGGAGAAGCCGAACGAGAGCACACACGACGGCCGTTAGGAGAGCGATGGACATCCGCCCGCACCGACAGGCGGCGGGGAGAGCCGATAGATGGAGGAAGAGGATGGGAA
Organism: Procambarus clarkii; assembly: GCF_040958095.1. Classification (NCBI taxonomy): domain Eukaryota; kingdom Metazoa; phylum Arthropoda; class Malacostraca; order Decapoda; family Cambaridae; genus Procambarus; species Procambarus clarkii. The sequence goes on from NW_027189131.1 coordinate 1,105,349, forward strand.
GGAGGATCGGAGGGGGACGAGGAAGAAGACACAGAAGACACGACAGACCGGGTAGAAGGAAGGGGAACCCCAGACAGAGGACCAGGAGGAGGATCCTTCGGGAGAGAACCCAAAGGGACAGAGGAGGGGGCAGTGGGCGCATCAGGGTCCAAGGCCTGGAAACGGTTGTGAGTCTGAGGAAGGCGGGAAGGACGAGGAGAGGAAGAGCGCAACACGCGAGCATAAGAGATATTAGCATAAGGCGGGAGCCGGCGAACCAGGCGCCTCGCCTCAGGAAAAGATAAACGCTCCCGGTGCTTCAAGTTGAGGACGGCTGCCTCAAGCTTGTAATGGACACACGCACGGGAGAAGGTAGGATGGGCCTCACCGCAGTTGAGGCAACGAGCCTGGGGAGAAGCGCACTCCGACTTAGAGTGACCTTCGCCACCACACAAAGGACAGAGAGAGACAGTCCCGGAGCAGCGGAGGGCACCATGCCCAAACCTCCAGCACTTGTTGCAGAGCCGAGGAGAAGGAATGTACTCCTGGACAGAGCACCTGGCACCAGCAAGAATGACAGAGGGTGGAAGGGTCCTACCATCAAAGGTAATCTTCACAACCCGGAGGGGTTGACGGCGACTACCACGAGGGGGACGAGTAAACGTGTCCACCTGGAGAATAGAATGGCCCTGGGCAGCGAGGATATGTCGAATATCGTCGTGGCAGTCGCGCAGGTCCCGAACACCGGTCGCAACATGGGGCGGGAGCAAAATAGTGCCAACACTGGCATTCAACTGAACGTTCTCCGAGACCCGAACGGGGGTCTCGCCAAGGCAGGATAAGGCAGCCAAGCGGGAAGCAGCATCCTGAGAAGGAGCAGCAACGACACGTGTACCGAGACGAGTGGGGTTGAAAGTAATGGAGGCATCCACGGAATCAATGAGATGTCGATGGAGGGAGAAATCGTCAGGAGGCGCAGAATCAAGAGGGAGGAGATCAAAATATTTGGCCCACGAAGCGGGACCAAACAAGGCTTGATAGGTAGCAGAACTGGAAGGAATCGAGCGAGGGCGGCCGTGACGAAGACGGCGGTGAGAACCCCCAGAGAGAGAGGGGTTAAAAGGCGCAGTAGTTACAACTAGAGAAGGAGCTACGCCAGGGGACGAGGTAGTCACCACTGGGGGCTTGGGGCTCGACCCAACCACAGAGGAGGGAGGGGAGCTAGAGGAAGGAGTCAGAGAGGCCAAAGGAGGAGCAAGGTCGGGGCCCAATGCAGCGGAGGCTACAGAGCCCGGTCTTCCAATACGGACCGACTCGGGGGCTTGGTCGCCCACCCCACGAGCCTGAGAAGGGAAACCAGAAGAAGCCGAAGCAGGGGTAATCATCTTGACGAAAGAAAGAATTCACTCACGAATGTGCCCCCACACCCACCATGGAGCCACAATTAGAGGCAGGACACCCAACAAGAAGCTATTGCCGATCTTGTCGGGGCCTCCTAGGGGTGCGTCGCGAGTATACGCCCCACAAACGCCACCTTAAGAAACCGACAGTCCGTCGAGATCGGGTTCAGTGACAAAGTGGGGATTGACAATAAAAGGTTCCCCTCGCTCTCGACGTCGGGTACTGCAGTTCTACGGGTGCATGAGTATGCCTCCTCAAGCACCCAGGCGTCAAAATAGAAGAAGTCCAAGGGAAGAACCAGAACGAGCAAAAGGTCGGTAGGAAACGGCAAGCAGATAGGAGAAGAGGGGGGAGAAAAACGAAACAGAAGGAAAAGGAAAAGATGCCCAGCAGAATTGGAGAGGACGGCAGCAGGAGCACAAGGCTAGAAAAGGACAGAGGACTGTCCCAAGGAGCATCACACTCCGGCAGCCGCCCACCTTGGATGATAAAACGATTCTTCGCGACAGGGGATCGTATTCCAGGGACCATAGGATTAAGGACTTGCCCGAAACGCTACGCGTACTAGTGGCTGTACAAGAATGTAACAACTCTTGTATATATCTCAAAAAAAAAAAAACTATGGGATTCACTTCCATCCACTGGATGGTTATGAGGTCCACTACCCCAAAGCATAGGTATGGGGTCCATTACCGCCCAGAGGATGAATGTATGGTCCACTTCCTCCTTTATGATGGGAATGTGGCCCAGTACCGCCCACAGGATGAGTATGGGGTCCCCCAAGGCCCTCAGGAGAAGTATGGGTTATACTACTGCCCACATGATAGGTATGGGGGGAACACTACCGCCCGGAAGATGGGTGAAAAGTTCACTTCTGCCCACAGAATGGGTATGGGTCCTCTACCGCCCCGGGATGAGACCCCCAGGTGTCCACTACCACCTGAAGATGGTTACGGAGTCCGCTATTGCCTACAGGATCAAGTACTGCCCAGAGGATTGCTAAAGGGTGCGGTACTGCCCCATACCCATCCGGTAGTGCCTATGGGATCTGGTGCTCTAGGTGGGACCATAGAGCCAAAGCTCAACACATGAAAGCACAATTAGGTGAGAACAGGATGGGTATGGCATCCTCTACCCTCCACAGAATGGGTACTGGGTCAATTACTACACACAGAATGGGGTATGGGGTCAACTACAGCTCACGGGTTGGGGTATGGGGTCAACTGCAGCTCATGGGATGGGGTATGGGGTCAACTACAGCTCACGGTTGGGGGTATGGGGCCACCAACAGCCACAAGTTGGGGTATGGGGTCAAATATTGCTCAAGGTTTGGGGTATGGGGTCAACTACAGCTCATGGGTTGGGGTATGGGGTCAACTACAGCTCATGGGATGGGGTATGGGGTCAACTATAGCTCACAAGTTGGGGTATGGAGTCAGCTACAACTCATGGGTTGGGGTATGGGGTCAACGTCAGCTCATGGGATGGGGTATGGGGTCAACTACAGCTCACGGGTTGGGGTATGAGGTCCACTACAGCTCATAGCTTGGGGTATTAGGTAAACTTTAGCTCTCAGGTTGGGGTATAGGGTCAACTATAGCTCACGAATTGGGATATGGGGACACCTGCAGTCAAAGGTTGATGTATGAGGTCAACTACAGCTCACGAGTTGGGGTATGGGGTCAACTACAGCTCATGGGTTGGGGTATGGGGTCAACTACAGCTCATGAGTTGGGGTATAGGGTCAACTACAGCTCATGGGGTGGGGTATGGGGTCAACTACAGCTCATGGGTTGGGGTATGGGGTCAACTACAGCTCATAGGTTGGTTTCGGGGTCAACTGCAGCTCATGGATTGGGGTATGGGGTCAACTACAGCTCACGGGTTGGGGTATGGGGTCAACAACAGCTCATGGGTTGGGGTATGGGGTCACCAACAGTCACAGGTTGGGGTATGGGGTCAACGAAAGCTCATGGGTTGGGGTATGGGGTCATCTAAAGCTCACTGGTTGGGGTATGGGTTCCACTACAGTTCACGGATTGGGGTATGGGGTCATCTATAGCTCACAGGTTGGGGTATGGGTTCCACTACAGCTCACGGGTTGGGGTATGGGGTCAACTACAGTCACAGGTTGGGGTATAGGGACAACTACAGCTCGTGGGTTGGGGCATAAGGTTAGGTAAAACTCATAGGTTGGGTTATGGGGTCAACTACAGCTCACGTGTTGGGGTATGGGGTCAACTACAGCTCATGGGTTAGGGTATGGGGTCACCTTCAGTCACAGGTTGTGGTATGGGGTCATCTACAGCTCACGGGTTGGGGTATAGGGTCACCTACAGCTTATGGGTTGGGGTATGGGGTCAACTACAGCTCACAGGTTGGGGTATGGGGTCAAATATAGCTCACGGGTTGGGGTATGGGGTCAACTATAGCTCACGGGTTAGGGTATTGGGTTAACTACAGCTCACAGGTTGGGGTATGGGGTCAGCTATAGCTCATGGGTTGGGGTATGGGGTCAACTACAGCTCACGGGTTGGGGTATGGGGTCAACTACAGCTCACCGGTTGGGGTATGGGGTCAGCTACAGCTCATGGGTTGGGGTATGGGGTCAGCTACATCTCATGGGTTGGGGTATGGGGTCAACTACAGCTCATGGGATGGGGTATGGGGTCAACTACAGTCACAGGTTGGGGTATGGGGGTCCCCTACAGCACATGAGTTGGAGTATGGGGTCAACTACAGCTCACAGGTTGGGGTACGGGGTCAACTTTAGCTCACGGATTGGGGTATGGGGTCAACTACAGTTCATGGGTTGGGGTATTTGGTCAACTACAGCTCACAGGTTGGGGTATGGAGTCCACTACAGCTCATAGCTTGGGGTAATAGGTAAACTTTAGCTCTCGGGTTGGGGTATAGGGTCAACTATAGCTCACGAATTGGGGGATGGGGTCACCTGCAGTCACAGGTTGATGTATGGGGTCAACTACAGCTCACGTGTTGGGGTATGGGGTCAACTACAGCTCATGGGTTGAGGTATGGGGTCAACTACAGTTCACGTATTGGGGTATGGGGTCAACTACAGCTCATAGGTTGGTTTCGGGGTCAACTGCAGCTCATGGATTGGGGTATGGGGTCAACTACAGCTCACGGGTTGGGGTATGGTTTCAACTACAGCTCATCGGTTGGGGTATGGGGTCACCAACAGTCACAGGTTGGGGTATTGGGTCAAATATAGCTCACGGGTTGGGGTATGGGGTCACCAACAGTCACAGGTTGGGGTATGGGGTCAACGACAGCTCGTTGGTTGGGGTATGGGGTCATCTGTAGCTCACTGGTTGGGGTATGGGTTCCACTACAGCTCACGGGTTGGGGTATTGGGTCATCTATAGCTCACGGGTTGGGGTATGGGTTCCACTACAGCTCACGAGTTGGGGTATGGGGTCAACTACAGTCACAGGTTGGGGTATGGGGACAACTACAGCTCATGGGTTGGGGCATAAGGTTAGGTAAAACTCATAGGTTGGGTTATGGGGTCAACTACAGCTCACGTGTTGGGGTATGGGGTCAACTACAGCTCACGTGTTGGGGTATGGGGTCAACTACAGCTCATTGGTTAGGGTATGGGGTCACCTACAGTCACAGGTTGTGGTATGGGGTCATCTACAGCTCACGGGTAGGGGTATAGGGTCAATTACACCTCATGGGTTGGGGTATGGGGTCAACTACAGCTCACGGGTTGGGGTATGGGGTCAACTACAGCTCACGGGTTGGAGTATGGGGTCAACTACAGTCACAGGTTGGGGTATGGAGTCAACTACAGCTCACGAGTTGGGATATGGGGTCAACTACAGTCACAGGTTTGGGTATGGGTCCACTACAGCTCACGGGTTTGGGTATAGGGTCAACTACAGCTCATGGGTTTGAGTATGGGGTCAACTACAGATCACGGGTTGGGGTATCGGGTCCACTACAGCTCATGGCTTGGGGTATGGGGTCAACTTTAGCTCATGGGTTGGGGTATGGGGGTCAACTTCAGCTCACGGGGTGGGGTATGGGGTCAAGTACAGCTCAAGGGTTGGGGTATGGGGTTCACTACAGCTCACGGGTTGGTGTATGGGGTCAACTACAGCTGACAGGTTGGGGTATGGGGTCAACTACAGCTTACAGATTTGTGTATGGGGTCAACTATAGTTCACGAGTTGGGGTATGGGGTCTACTACAGCTCACAGATTAGGGTATGGGGTCAACTACAGCTCATGAGTTGGGGTATGGGGTCAACTACAGCTCACAGATTAGGGTATAGGGTCAACTTTAACTCACGAGTAGGGGTATCGGGTCAATTACAGCTCACGGGTTGGTACATGGGGTCAACTACAGCTCAAGGGTTGGGGTATGGGGTTCACTACAGCTCGCTGGTTGGTCTATGGGGTCAACTACAGCTCACGGGTTGGGCTAAGGGGTCAACTACAGCTCACAGATTAGGGTATAGGTATGGGATATCTGGGACTTGACTCAATTATTTAATTACTTGCTTATTTAATTTAATAACGAAGGACTACCCACTTTTGAGAAAAGAGGGAAACTAATAAAAAGTGATCATTAGAAAACACACTGAAGAACCAGTGTCTATGGATAAGTATTAGAAAGAATAATCACTTAAATAAATAATGGACTGTATGATTAATTAACTAAAGTCAGAGCCTCAAACACCTACATTGGGGGGGTATTACTAGAACTTCATATACGTCTAGGAACTAGTGTGGTTCTTCACCAGTTCATTGTTGAGTAAATAATATCATGACCTAAAATGTTATAGAGTCAAATGTGTAAACTCAAATAGTGAATATTAATGATTATTAAATTAAAGAGCAATCATCTAAGTAAACACATAAATTTCCAATAATAAGATATGGTAAGAATATTCAATATGATAATCTTGCAAATTTGTATAACAATAAAATGGAAGAATTAAATGTATACAAAAAAAGTCTTAGCTTTAAGACGATTTCTATGACATCGTTCGTGATTCGTCCTCGTGATCTCAGGATCTCCACATAGAAGAAATTAGAGGTGAATAACACGAATGTTGTTAACGACTCGTTGACTCCTCACATTCGAGCTGTAATTTAAAAGATATTAAGTAGCATTGGACTAGGCTACTTTAATCTCAATATTCATGAAAATAGAAAATAAACATTAATGCGGTACTAACGTTGGATTTGGGGTCGTCTTACTATATAACGACAGACTACTCACGAAATATACAATCTTAAATGATGCATCAAGAAAGAAACTATACTTATCGTGAGCGTAGCTGCTACTGAAGTCTGCCAGTCCCAAACTTTCACGGTGTTGTACACGTGTTTGTGGGTTTTGGCTTAATTCTCGACGCGTTATTGATTGACCGAGCACTATGGAGCACGTGGAAGAATAATTATTCGGTATTAGTTGGGTATCAGTGTAATTCTTGCTGATAACTCCCCAACGCCACGTGTTTCGCCACTCTGACGCCAAGACCTTCCTCTCTCTAAGCACGCTCGCTGCACAATGGCGTCTCCGCCTTCCCCAACCCGCGTCTCGCATTCACCACAGAAGTTATTAATCACGAATACTACTATTTCGCGCAATTGTGGTTGAAATACTTTAATAAGGACTGGGTTGTGATTCTAGGGATTTAAATATTATCGCTTTCTCGCCTTATGGTGGTAAACGGGAAATGGAGAAGATTTTAGTTTTCTCCATGGCATTCACGCGTGACAGAAAAACTATTACTTGATAACAATTGTAACTAAAAACTCTCGATTTAGAATTATTGGGAGTTATGTTATCCGTAAATAATTATCACACGGAATACTGATGATTTTAGAGAACCACATTCAATTCTCTAACACATTGGTAATAAATGTGTTTAACTAGACATTATCTGACGTTATCAGACATTATCTGAGTTGGTGCTCTATTTCGTAAGAATTCTAGCATTAATACGCAGATACAATGGTTAGTTTATGTTAACACTACTGTTAGTAAATATAGTGACTACTGTAGTTAGTATATAATAATAATGATTTATTATAATACAATAGTAGTGTATTAGTGTTGGAAATTTCCAACAATAGGGTCAACTATAGCTCATGGGTTGGGGTATGGGGTCAACTACAGCTCATAGGATGGGGTATGCGGTCAAATATAGCTCACGGGTTGGGGTATGGGGTCAAATCAAGCTCTTGGGTTGGGGTATGGGGTCAACTACAGCTCATAGGATCGGGTATGGGGTCAAATATAGCTCACGGGTTGGGGTATGGGGTCAAATCAAGCTCTTGGGTTGGGGTATGGGGTCAAATCAAGCTCTTGGGTTGGGGTATGGGGTCAACTACAGCTCACGGGCTGGGGTATGGGGGTCAACTACAAATCACAGGTTGGGGTATGGGGTCAAATGCAGCTCATGGGATGGGTATGGGGTTAACTACAACTCACAGGTTGGGATATGGGGTCAACTACAGCTCACGGGTTGGGGTACGGGGGCAGCTACAGCTCATGGGTTGGGGTACGGGGGCAGCTACAGCTCATGGGTTGGGGTATGGGGTCAGATAAAACTCATGGGTTGGGATATGGGGTCAACTACAGTTCATTTGTTGGGGTATGGGGTCAACTACAGCTCATGGATTGGGGTATGGGGTCAACTACAGCTCATGGGTTGGGGTATGGGGTCAACTACAGCTCACTGGTTGAGGTATGGGGTCAACTACAGCTCATGGGTTGGGGTATGGGGTCAAATCAAGCTCTTGGGTTGGGGTATGGGGTCAACTACAGCTCACGGGCTGGGGTATGGGGGTCAACTACAAATCACAGGTTGGGGTATAGGGTCAATTGCAGCTCATGGGATGGGTATGGGGTTAACTACAACTCACAGGTTGGGATATGGGGTCAACTACAGCTCACAGGTTGGGGTACGGGGGCAGCTACAGCTCATGGGTTGGGGTACGGGGGCAGCTACAGCTCATGGGTTGGGGTATGGGGTCAGATAAAACTCATGGGTTGGGATATGGGGTCAACTACAGTTCATTTGTTGGGGTATGGGGTCAACTACAGCTCATGGATTGGGGTATGGGGTCAACTACAGCTCATGGGTTGGGGTATGGGGTCAACTACAGCTCACTGGTTGAGGTATGGGGTCAACTACAGCTCATGGGTTGGGGTATGGGGTCAACTATAGCCCACGAGTTGGGGTATGGGGTCCATTACAGCTCACGGGTATGGGTATGGGGTCAACTTTAGCTCACGGGTTGGGGTATGGGGTCCACTTCAGCTCACTGGTTGGGGTATGGGGTTCACTACAGTTCACGGGTTGGTGTATGGGGTCAACTATTGCTCACGAGTTGGGGTATGGGGTCAAATCAAGCTATTGGTTGGGGTATGGGGTCAACTACAGCTCACGAGTTGGGGTATGGGGTCAACTACAGCTCATGGGTTGGGTATGGGGTCAACTACAGCTCATGGGTTGGGGTATGGGGTCAACTACAGTCACAGGTTGGGGTATAGGTTCAACTACAGCTCAAAGGGTTGGGGTAAGGGGTACACTATTGCTCATGGCTTGGGGTATGGGGTCAATTACAGCTCACAGGTTGGGGTATGGGGTTATCTACAGCTCATGGGTTGGGGTATGGGGTCAACTACAGCGCATGGGATGGGGTATGGGGTCAACTACAGCTCACGGGTTGGGGTATGGGATCAACTACAGCTCACGGGTTGGGGTATGGGGTCAACTACAGCTCACGGGTTGGGGTATGGGGTCAAGTACAGCAAAGGGTTGATGTATGGGATTAACTACAGCTCACTGGTTGGGGTATGGTGTCAACTACAACTCACGAGTTGGGGTATGGGGTCAACTACAGCGTATGGGATGGGGTATGGGGTCAACTACAGCTCACTGGTTGGGGTATGGGGTCAACTACAGCTCATGGGTTGGGGTATGGGGTCATCTATAGCCCACGAGTTGGGGTATGGGGTCCACTACAGCTCACGGGTATGGGTATGGGGTCAACTTTAGCTCACGGGTTCGGGTATGGGGTCCACTTCAGCTCACTGGTTGGGGTATGGGGTTCACTACAGCTCACGGGTTGGTGTATGGGGTCAACTATTGCTCACGAGTTGGGGTATGGGGTCAAATCAAGCTCATTGGTTGGGGTATGGGGTCAACTACAGCGTATGGGATGGGGTATGGGGTCAACTACAGCTCACGAGTTGGGGTTTGGGGTCAACTACAGCGCATGGGATGGGGTATGGGGTCATCTACAGCTCATGGGTTGGGGTATGGGGTTAACTACAGCTCATGGGTTGGGGTATGGGGTCAACTACAGCTCATGGGTTGGGATATGGGGTCAACTACAGCTCATGGGATGGGGTGTCGGAAAATCCGACACCATTTAATAATAATATCATACAGACAGATAAGAGCTGTGTTGTATAAACAAGTTACCCATAGAAAACGTAACTTGTAGTGGAATTACCGTCTATAGAAAACGGGATATCATCACCACATACTATTATAATTCACCACCTATTATGGTGGGAATTATTCTTAAATACATTAGTCTTTGGACTTTACCATCATAAAAACATCTTATATAAATTAACTTAATTATCAATATTAAAGTAGAGTAAATGTGACCCTTCTATCACTTTCTGAAATCTGGACAAAGTAGGCCAGGCGTCAGGGAGGAAGGAGGGCAGCCATTGTTGTTGTTATAGAGACCAGAGGCTCACACGGGAGCAAATTCGGCTCCTGTTAATTTTACTTGGACGTAGTGTTATGGATACCAAAGGTGTACCATCTGTCAACACGCTGTCAACAAATCAAGTTAAGTGTTCTTTCCGAAACCCATTATCTATCATTAGTGGCCATTAATGTCATTATATAGGGTGGCCCGGTTAGAACGCGAAATCGCCTCATACTAAAGGTAATTAAGCCAGGTCTTCATGTTCCATGTACTGTTTTCTCTGATATACTTGTCATATATAGGTATCTGGCTTCACAGCTAGCGCACTTTTGACAGGTCAAGACGAGGATGCAAGATTATGTGCACCAGTTACTGGGTGATAGAAGCTACCTCAAAGAGGATAATTTGGTGTCTACACTCTAGTTATACCTGGTGGACTAACCTGCTGTACTATAAGAGAAGGAACCTCATCAATGTATGTAGCTATTACTGTAGTTTGATTGGCTGCATATATATATAAATATAAACCCCCCCTAATGTGTAGAGGATCGATTTGTGAGATTATGAGATTATTGCAGAAATACAGTCCACTTATCATTATACAAATTGCTATCGAAGTATATAAATTAACGTAAATATAAATTCATATAAATTAAATAAATATAAATCTCACAGGTCGGTTCCCACATTATTTGGTCCTTCGAAACCGAATTATTTGGACCTTCGGAACCGGAATATTCGGTCCTATGAACCCACATTTGGTCATCTTAGTACCGGATGAACCAGTTAACCAGTGGATTCATTAAATATACTAGTGCAGTGTTATTTAAACAAAGCCAGCAGTTAAGACGGCAGCGTAGCCTCGAGGGAGCTCAGGAGCCTCCCTCAGCCCAGTTCAGCTTCGTCAGCGGTTTCATGCACACCCACAGATATTTGGTGGCGTGTTATTTCGTGAAATGACAGCACTAATATAGAATCCAGCCAAATTAGTGACTGTGTCTTCGCGAGATTGTTCACGGATTTCGTGGTGTTACATTTCGCGAGAGATTATCTACGAATTTGTGGAGTTTATTTCGCGAGGTCACTAATAATATTTAATACTTCTTGATAATATTAGAAGTTTCATAGAGGCTAATTAAGAGGCTATTATCAATAATTGTGTATATTATTTCTCCAAAATAGAGAATTATTTAATATATATTGCACTAGTGATCACAGTATAATATTTACTAATTGCCAACCCACAACAGGGTAGGATATGACTAGTTGAACTATTATTGTTCATCCTAGTCCCATTATTACCATAGTCAGTAGTACTATATTGAACAACCTAACACCATTAATGAATGGTCCAGACCCTATTTTGGGTGTAATTTTTATCAACTCGAATTGAGTTGTATATATAATAATTTACTTATGATCATTACACCTTTGAGTGATTAATTAGTGTCAATTCCTTCCTAGGGTGATATAGAAGAGCTAACCTAAAGGTACTTCCAGTGACACTGGTTTATCACTCAAATCATTAGTGTGTATGATTGTATATATATATAATGTGTATTAATTTTAAGTGCTAACCTCTAGTAGAGGTAGGATTATTGCCTAGTGAGTGCAGAATTTACCCTAGGCTATCATTAGAGTTTGTTCAGTATTATGAGCAGCCCAAGTACAAGCCCCACAAGGCTTCACCAACTAGCCAGTATGGATAATGCAGGGGGAATGAAAAGAACCCTTGCAGGTCTTAAAGGCCACTTAACAAGACAGATCAAGAAATGTGAAGATTTGTCACAACAATCTCAAGTTGATTATGCTGACCTGGAAAGCTATTATCAAGCAGCTGCAGGTAAATTTGAGCAAATCAAATGCCAAATGGCTGTCCTTGTGGGGACAGACTACTACCATCAATTCATTGGTAGCCCTACTAAATATCAGGGCATAACCATGTTAAACTCTGCAGGAGGTAAATTACTCTCAGGCCCAGTATCAAGCCTAAGGAGACCTATGCCTGCAGATAAACAATACCAGTAGAAATCTAAATTTGTCAGCTGATTATATTTCTCCAGTAGCATTATACTAAGGAGATTACAGCTGACTATACCAACAGAGGTTGATGTTAGTATCATCATTTGAAGCTGAAGATGAGTTCATGAGGCCTCAGTGGCAAATCAGTGAACAGTAGCCTAAAACAGCTACAAGTCACTGCGACCAATGTCACTGAACCCACTGCAGTCTCAGAACCATACTTTACTTTAATGATGAGCTATTCAATCTTCTGAATCAATTAACTAAATTAAACCCCAATAAATCTGATGACTGATTTGATACATTTATTATTTAATCAAGATGTATTCCATGGGCCTCAGTGTTTATATATCAGTGACCAGTTACCTGAAGAAACTTCAAGTTATATCTAATGTCACTGATCTCACTGCAGTCCCTGAATCATACTTGACTGTAGTACTTGATCACATCCAGTCTTCTGGGTTAAATAATATGTAATAAGGCTTGAATATTAGCCTTTCAAGAGTTGACAGGGAAATGAAATCGCATTAGACTTCTAACCCCTGCAACTCTAGTACGGGACATCCGTCCTGCACAAACAGACACACAAATGTGTGATTACTAACTACTAACATCAAATTAATCTAATAATTCGAAGGAGGAGTATCGGTGTTCGTCTGTTCTAAAGAGGACTTCGACCCGTGAGCAGCCCCCTGAGGAATTATGTCGGAAAATCCGACACCATTTAATAATAATATCATACAGACAGATAAGAGCTGTGTTGTATAAACAAGTTACCCATAGAAAACGTAACTTGTAGTGGAATTACCGTCTATAGAAAACGGGATATCATCACCACATACTATTATAATTCACCACCTATTATGGTGGGAATTATTCTTAAATACATTAGTCTTTGGACTTTACCATCATAAAAACATCTTATATAAATTAACTTAATTATCAATATTAAAGTAGAGTAAATGTGACCCTTCTATCACTTTCTGAAATCTGGACAAAGTAGGCCAGGCATCAGGGAGGAAGGAGGGCAGCCATTGTTGTTGTTATAGAGACCAGAGGCTCACACGGGAGCAAATTCGGCTCCTGTTAATTTTACTTGGACGTAGTGTTATGGATACCAAAGGTGTACCATCTGTCAACACGCTGTCAACAAATCAAGTTAAGTGTTCTTTCCGAAACCCATTATCTATCATTAGTGGCCATTAATGTCATTATATAGGGTGACCCGGTTAGAACGCGAAATCGCCTCATACTAAAGGTAATTAAGCCAGGTCTTCATGTTCCATGTACTGTTTTCTCTGATATACTTGTCATATATAGGTATCTGGCTTCACAGCTAGCGCACTTTTGACAGGTCAAGACGAGGATGCAAGATTATGTGCACCAGTTACTGGGTGATAGAAGCTACCTCAAAGAGGATAATTTGGTGTCTACACTCTAGTTATACCTGGTGGACTAACCTGCTGTACTATAAGAGAAGGAACCTCATCAATGTATGTAGCTATTACTGTAGTTTGATTGGCTGCATATATATATAAATATAAACCCCCCCTAATGTGTAGAGGATCGATTTGTGAGATTGAGATTATTGCAGAAATACAGTCCACTTATCATTATACAAATTGCTATCGAAGTATATAAATTAACGTAAATATAAATTCATATAAATTAAATAAATATAAATCTCACAGGTCGGTTCCCACATGGGGTATGGGGTCAACTACAACTCATGGGTTGGGGTATGGGGTCAACTACAGTCACAGGTTGGGGTATAGGTTCAACTACAGCTCAAAGGGTTGGGGTAAGGGGTACACTATTGCTCATGGCTTGGGGTATGGGGTCAATTACAGCTCACAGGTTGTGGTATGGGGTTATCTACAGCTCATGGGTTGGGGTATGGGGTCAACTACAGCGTATGGGATGGGGTATGGGGTCAACTACAGCTAACGGGTTGGGGTATGGGGTCAAGTACAGCAAAGGGTTGATGAATGCGGTTAACTACAGCTCACTGGTTGGGGTATGGTGTCAACTACAACTCACGAGTTGGGGTATGGGGTCAGCTACAGCGTATGGGATGGGGTATGGGGTCAACTACAGCTCACTGGTTGGGGTATGGGGTCAACTACAGCTCATAGGTTGGGGAATGGGGTCATCTATAGCCCACGAGTTGGGGTATGGGGTCCACTACAGCTCACGGGTATGGGTATGGGGTCAACTTTAGCTCACGGGTTCGGGTATGGGGTCCACTTCAGCTCACTGGTTGGGGTATGGGGTTCACTACAGCTCACGGGTTGGTGTATGGGGTCAACTATTGCTCACGAGTTGTGGTATGGGGTCAAATCAAGCTCATTGGTTGGGGTATGGGGTCAACTACAGCGTATGGGATGGGGTATGGGGTCAACTACAGCTCACGAGTTGGGGTTTGGGGTCAACTACAGCGCATGGGATGGGGTATGGGGTCATCTACAGCTCATGGGTTGGGGTATGGGGTTAACTACAGCTCATGGGTTGGGGTATGGGGTCAACTACAGCTCATGGGTTGGGGTATGGGGTCAACTACAGCTCATGGGTTGGGGTATGGGGTCAACTACAACTCATGGGTTGGGGTATGGGGTCAACTACAGTCACAGGTTGGGGTATGGGTTCAACTACAGCTCAAAGGGTTTGGGTAAGGGGTACACTATTGCTCATGGCTTGGGGTATGGGGTCAATTACAGCTCACAGGTTGGGGTATGGGGTTATCTACAGCTCATGGGTTGGGGTATGGGGTCAACTACAGCGTATGGGATGGGGTATGGGGTCAACTACAGCTAACGGGTTGGGGTATGGGGTCAAGTACAGCAAAGGGTTGATGTATGAGATTAACTACAGCTCACTGGTTGGGGTATGGTGTCAACTACAACTCACGAGTTGGGGTATGGGGTCAACTACAGCGTATGGGATGGGGTATGGGGTCAACTACAGCTCACGGGTTGGGGTATAGGGTCAACTACATCTCACGGGTTGGGGTATGGGTTCAACTACAGCTCATGTGTTGAGGTATGGGGTCCACTACAGCTCATAGGTTGGGGTATGGGGTCAGCTACATCTCACGGGTTGGGGTATGGGGTCAACTACATCTCACGGGTTGGGGTATGGGGTCAACTACAGCTCACGAGTTGGGGTATGGGGTCAACTACAGTCACAGGTTTAGGTATGGGGTCAACTACAGCTCATGGGTTGGGGTATGGCGTCAACTACAGCTCACGGGTTGGGGTATGGAGTCCACTACTGCTCATGGGTTGGGGTATGGGGTCAACTACAGCTCACGGGTTGGGGTATGGAGTCAACTACAACTCATGTGTTGGGGTATGGGGTCAACTACAGCTCATGGCTTGGGGTATGGGGTCAGCTACATCTCACGGGTTGGGGTATGGGGTCAACTACATCTCACGGGTTGGGGTATGGGGTCAACTACAGCTCACGAGTTGGGGTATGGGGTCAACTACAGTCACAGGTTTAGGTATGGGGTCAACTACAGCTCATGGGTTGGGGTATGGCGTTAACTACAGCTCACGGGTTGGGGTATGGAGTCCACTACTGCTCATGGGTTGGGGTATGGGGTCAACTACAGCTCATTGGTTGGGGTATGGGGTCAACTACAGCTCACGGGTTTGGGTATGGAGTCCATTACTGCTCATGGGTTGGGGTATGGGGTCAACTACTGCTCATGGGTTGGGGAATGGGGTCAACTACAGCTCACGGGTTGGGGTATGGGGTCCACTACTGCACATGAGTTGGGGTATGGGGTCAACTATAGCTCTCGGGTTGGGGTATGGGGTCAACTACAGCTCATGGGTTGGGGTATGGGGTCCACTACTGCACATGAGTTGGGGTATGGGTCAACTATAGCTCTCGGGTTGGGGTATGGGGTCAACTACAGCTCACGAGTTGGGGTATGGGGTCAACTACAGCTCACGGGTAGGAGTATGGGGTTACCTACAGCTCACAGATTGGGGTATGGGGTCAACTTTAGCTCATAGGTTGGGGTTTGGGGTGAAATATAGCTCAATGTTTGGGGTATGGGGTCAACTATAGCTGACGGGTTGGGGTATGTGATCAACAACAGCTCATGGGTTGGGGTATGGGGTCAACGAGAGCTCATTGGATGGGGTATGGGGTCAACTATAGCTCACGGGTTGCGGTATGGGGTCCACTACAGGTCATGGCTTGGGGTATGGGGTCAAGTACAGCTCACAGGTTGATGAATAGGGTTATCTATAGCTCACTGGTTGGGGTATGGGATCCACTACAGTCATGGATTGATGTATGGGGTCAACTACAGCTCACGGGTTGGGGTATGGGGTCAACTAAAGCTCACGGGTTGGGGTATGGGGTCAACTACATCTCATGGGTTGGAGTATGGGGTCTTCTACAGCTCACGGGTTGGGGTATGGGGTCAACTACAGTCACAGGTTGGGGTATGGGGTCAACATTAGCTCACGGGTTGGGGTATGGGGTCAACTTTAGCTCACGGGTTGGGGTATGGGGTCAACTACAGCTCATGGGTTGGGGTATGGGGTCAACTACAGCTCATGGGTTGGAGTATGGGGTCAACTACAGCTCACGGGTTGGGGTATGGGGTCCACTACAGCTTATGAGTTGGAGTATGGGGTCAACTACAGCTCACGGGTTGGGGTATGGGGTCAACTACAGCTCACGGGTTGGGGTATGGGGTCAACTACAGCTCTCGGGTTGGGGTATGGGGTCAACTACAGCTCATGGGTTGAAGTATGGGGTCAACTACAGCTCTCGGGTTGGGGTATGGGGTCAACTACAGCTCATGGGTTGGGGTATAGGGTCAACTACAGCTCACGGGTTGGAGTATGGGGTCAACTACATCTCTCGGGTTGGGGTATGGGGTCAACTACAGCTCATGGGTTGAAGTATGGGGTTGTTGGATATTTCCAACACCGAATACAACATTGTTGTATTCTCATTACTTATTACTAACCATACTAAATATTGTAGTAAGTAAAAATTAACAACTCGTAGAATTCACATATACTAATAATTCATCTGTGCATTAGGCTAGAATTCTCACGTCACCTGACGCCAGTATTGCGTCAGATTTTATTACAGTAAACACATTATATCCAATTTGTGTGAAAATTAAATACAATTCTCCATAATTAAAGCATTCTGTATGACAAGTGATTGCAGACGAATTGTTCTCTAACTAAAAGCCGAATAGAGCGTTAGAATCATAACGTCTACCTCGCGATAGAGTTAACGTCATCAATGAATGCCATGGGGAGACATTAATTCCTCTCCCTTATATATTTACTATTCTTAAATTAGTAAATAATAATAATTTGTTCCTCTAAATAATAAACCCGTCCAGTCTTTAAAGTTTCAAGCGCGAATGCGAGAAATATTAATGTTCAAGACAATAATTTGTGTTATGAACGTCGACTCGGCGTGGGTTGGAGGGACGCCATCCTCCTCAGTACGCGGACACGTGCAGAGCCGAAAGGAGGCAAAGCTGTGCTTACCGTACTCATAAAAGACGCCATTGTCCAGCAAATAGGACAGGTGTTATCCATCCTCAGATGAAAGCCGCCACTGTGAGGCGTGAATGACCTTGCAGATAATATCTTCAACTAGTGCAGGTGTTAAATAAGGGACCCCTTGATTTGGTTCCTGACGACACGTGATCAGCCAACTTGAAGCGCATCACTATCCAGGATAGGTTCACCGGAGCCTGGGATGCGAAATTACGGCAATCTTAATACTTATACAGTGCCCACAGCTAAGTACTCCTTTATTTGATGCATCATTTACAGGTCTGATAATAGCAGGGTGATTGTTCGTTATGAAGCGGGATAACACCTAATAACAGGTGATTAGCATTTCATCTGTAAATCTTAACATTTTTGAATATAAATTGAGTAGTTAAATCAATTGCTACTGGTAGTTATTTATCTTGCAGCCCGAGAGAAGAATTCCTCATGCTGCCTTCTCCATGTTGAACCGTATCATTCGTCAGTGTACCGGATCTGGAGATTAAGAGGACTTCTATGGTTATCTAAAGGAATCTGCTTCAAGCTAAGATTTATTTCCTTTTTATCCATTCCTTTGCAATTTGATTTATTCAGAATGTTTTGATATTAATGTGTGATTTACTGTAACTCATTATTATGCTCATATTCATATTCTTCTTTATGTGAATGATATTATATTCAGCATTATTTTATAGGATTAGATTATTATTAATTGAATTAATGAACGAACCACACTGATTCCTGGACGTACTTACCTCCAGTAATAACCCCCCAATGTAGGTGTTTGAGGCTTTGTTTCTTATAAATCACTTTCGCGCTTTCGATTAGAGATAACTCGTCACTGGTTTTTCTTACGATTCCGCATAACTGCCTACTTTTCTCGTCAATCGAAAAAATATTTCTATAAATTCCATTTTTTAACCGAAATGGATGGGGATACTTTTGTTTTGTAGAGAATTTATTTGGGAATTTTTTGATACCAGAATGAATATTATATCACATAAACTTCTATGAGTAAAAAAAAAAATACACAAAGTATGTTTGGGGGTGTGGCGAGCGTGTGGCAGTGGGTTCCCTTTAGCCGTTGATATATCCAACACGTGGGAAATATTTGTATGTGTTATGTATATGTCTGTGTAGGGAATTTTACTGCGATCACTGTCATACAAATTATAAAATGTTTCAACAAGTATAAACATGACAAACATCAAACGAACGAAAACAATGCGTTTGTTTCTGCCGGGAACGCATACTGAGCGACGTGGTTCTATATTTGGCGCTTCTCTTACACATGCTTTGTACAAATGTTATACAGTTCATCTTATAGAAAATTTTATTGCGAACACATTGGTATAAAAAAGAAATACGTACATAGAAAAGTAGGGTCAGGAAACGTATAAACTTTCCAAGCATGATTTCCCCCCCTGTGTTTTCGCCAGTGCGCTCGCGGCTAACTACTCTCAACTTCACACACTCTTGCGGGTGGGCAATTACCTATATTAAACATTCATATGCATATGTTCGTGTAGAGAATTTTATTGCAATTCCAATGATACCAAAATTAGCGATGTAGGACAACTGTAGGCTTCGCAACCATTAAGAGAGTGGAAACATTTTGTTGCTGTTTGGCGCTCTCGGCAAGTGATCTGCATAGTTTTTTATTTGGTGTTGATACTCCTTATGCTTGGTCGGCATTTTATAGGTATGCTCTTATAGACAATTTCATTGCGAACACAGTGATACCAAATTTAAATACGTGCGCCTTCAATTATTGTCAGGACAGTCAAAAGAGTGTACACTTTTTCAGTCTTACCGCGTAGGCGCGCGAAGTGCCCAAAGCATCTGGGGTATTGTATTTTTTTGAGCGCCGAGAGCGCGAAAGTGTTAATAATACAGCCCATTAATTAATCTTATGATCATGCTTTCTAGTTATATCCATAGTTACTGGTTTCATCTAGGAATTATTTAATGATCAGAAATTCTCAGTTTCCCTCTTTACTTTAAAAGCAGGTGGTCCTTCGTAATTTAATTAACTACTTTAATTATTAATTAATCAGAATCAAGCCCAAATATCCCACATTATGGTCCTTATCGAACCGGATAGGCATTAAATTTATAATTAAAATATTAACCATTAATAACTAATCCTTGTGTGATAGAAGCTAGACTAACTATTTAGTTAATTGTGTCAACTAACATTGTAACACATTAGTTAGCCTAGATCACACTAACATATAGCTACTTTTACCTCATGTATAAAGTGGCTTTAGTGGGTCATAGCCAATTACCCACAACACTTAGACCTATACCTCACACCGAGGTGCGAATCTTTAGGTCACCAGGAGCAACAGCTCATAACTTTTACAACAACACCACCCTAACACCTGCGTTAGAGTGGCCTCACCATCTAACCATTATATACTTAGGTGGCAATGACATCCACCCCACTCGTCATCCAGCCGAGGTGATCAAACACCTCAAAAACATAATTTCTTCTTTCAAGCTCATCAGTGAATCAGTAGTATTCACATTAGTGGAGCCTCGCCAACCAAGCCAAGATAATCGTTGGGGAGTAACTCCGGAATACTACCTGAGAGCTGCTAAGTACATAAATTTCAGGCTGAAAAAACGAGTGAGATTGGATGCCACATATATCCAATTTACAGCCAGACCTTACAGACAGAACCTGACCAGAGACGGTGTACATTTGTCAGGGGAATCTAGGTTGCATGTGGTTGACAAGTTAATTAACACCATCAACCATCACAAAAGGCTGTGGCTAGTAAGCCAAACTTAACTGTACATAATTGTTCACCTGTGTGTGCAAGAGCACTCTTATAAAACAAAAAAAAACAAAAATACAGCACAACTATATTTACCTTATTGCACCACAATAATCTTTACCCATGTTATTAGGTAGAATTTAGGTTGAGATTGTGCTGAATTTGGTACAAGCCCAGACTAAATAATTTTATAGTTCTTAGTTAGGAATTATTACGACTAGATCTAAAACTAGTCAGTGTTGCGTATTATATTATTTGTGCTGACCCTCTATAGGGTGGGATAAATTTTGAGATAACTCTGATTGGAGTGTCTCCATAATATTTCTCTTGTATGCATTATTTTGTGTATCTATTTTGCGTATTGCTGGATTATCTCCATTAACTCTGATGGTGATAAGGATGAGCTAACCGGACGAGAACTAATGGTGGAGTTCAGACAGTACACAAAATATCTAGCTATTTGTTGTTAGGTAGGTAGGTACATTCAACCTCAAGTGAGGTAAAATATAAAGTAGTCACCTTAATTTAGGCTACAATTAATGTTACCTGTTCACTAATGAACAAGTATCCAAGCTTCATTAGTAATACATATGCTAACACTGTGAAGTTTGACCCTAAGCCCAACATGGCTACTCCTGAACAATTGAGGAGAACCTACATTGGCCTTAAAGGTCACTTGACCAGATTAATTAATAAGGCTGATGACTTAACTAAAGATAATCCCATTGACTCTTATCACTTAGAGTCAACAGTTAGATTGGCTGATCTGAAATTTGATCAAGTCAGAACTGCAGGTCAATCTTATCTTGATCTGCTAAATACTGTAGAAATTGATCCTGATGAAGTAAGTCAAATAGTAACCGACATCTCCCAATATGAAGAGGAGACTCATGATAAAATTTTCAGGCTATCTAAATTAGGCAAACAGTCTGGATCCAATGCCAGCAACACTGGGTCTCACTGCCATAATCACTTACCCGAGGTTCGTTTACCTACTCTAGACTTGCCCACCTTTTCAGGATTAGATACAGAAAATTGGGACAATTTTTGGACTTCCTTTGAAGTTCACATCCATAAGAAACAGTCTCTAGACAAAGTTTCTAAATTTTCATACCTACTCAGTCTTCTCACAGGAGAGGCTAAAAAGGTCATACATAACCTTACTCTTAATGAGAGTAATTATGAGGAAGCTATAAAACTCATGAAGTTGAACTATTGCAACAAAGAGTTAAGTATAGCTACCCTGTATTATCAATTGCTAGATCTGAATGCACCAAACAGTAGACCAGAGTCACTTCAAAGCTTCAGACTAGAAGTAGAGTCTCTAGTAAAGGCCTTAGGTACTAAGGTTAATATACCTAGTTCTGAATGGTCTATCAAGCTATTGTTACAGAGGAAATTACCTCGAAACGTCTTGACAGAGCTCTGCTCACATTATAATACTGAGTTTCTTACTCTCGATCAGATTTTCGAGGGGTTGAGGATCACAGTTAATAGGTTAAAGACTCATGACAAAATTAAACCTGAGTCCAAACCAATTAATACTGATATTTCAGTCAAACCTAAACAGACTCCAAGTAAGTCTAATAAATATAAATCCAAACCTACTCCATCCACCAGGAAAAGAAGTGGAAATGTAGGTACCTATTCAGTATCTCCTTCAGAGATAACCAATGACTTGTCTACTAAAGAGACTAAGTCTATTAATCAGAGAAAGTGTCTGTTCTGCAATCAGGAACACACCACTTACCAATGCTCTGCTTATCCTACGTATAATGCTAGAGTTAAAAGGTTACAGGAATTGCACAAATGCACTAAATGTATGGGTTCTCATGATCCCAAGAAATGTGCAGTACCTCTACGTACTTGCAACCGTTGTAACCAAGGTGTACACCACTACGCCTTATGTAGGAAATCTCCTACACCAACTCTGACCACTGGAGAGAATTTTACTAATTCTACTGCAGTGCAATATTGTAAAGTACATCACGAAGTGAATGTGCTTGCTACTGAGTCAGGCAATAGTACTACCTTGCCTACCGCTCAGCTTAAATTAATAAACCGAAGATCTAGAATTAACAGTAGAGGTCTCTTTGACCAAGGTTCCCAAAAAACCTTCATCACACAACAGTTGGTAGATGATTTAAGTTTAAAACCTACCAAAAGTGTGAAGTTAAACATTTCTGGTTTCCTATCAAATAGTGGACCGCGTGACTACAAGGTAGTTAAATGACTAGTTAGACTAGGATCCTCTGCTAGCCCAATCCATGCGGTGGTAGTGGATAAGATTCCTACGGACCTGCAGGTCACAGTATTAGCTCGCACTGCGAGACACGTTAAGCGAAACCGCATGAGGCTAGCGGATCATAAAATAAATTCCGATTGCCTCACAGATATTGGAATATTAATAGGCGCGGATCATTATTACAAGTTTATCACTGGATGCACTAGGCAACATGGTATGAATTTGTTGTCGTCCGCAGGTGGCAAATTGCTCACAGGACCCGTGCTTTTCAGACAAGGTCCAGCGCCCACAAACCAGCAAACCAATAATGTAATTGTGGCGTGACTAGGCTTAGAGCAGTCACCCCTACGCTTCAGGGAAATAGCCGAGAACATTGAGTCTGACCCACCAATACATTGTTTGTGGGATTTAGATACGTTAGGCATCATCCCTGAGCAACCAAGTCCTGATGATACATGGACTTACCAGCAATATCTGGATACCGTTGTCTACTCAAATAAACAATACTGGGTAAGACTTCCATGGAAGTTAGATCATCCACAACTTCCAGTGAATTATTTTATGGCAGCCTCACAATTGCAGTCTCAATTAACACGACTGCAGAAGCAGCCAGACAAACTAACCATGTATCACCAACTTATCCAACAACAACTTAACAATAAGTTCATTGAAGTTGTTGAACACGATGACCGAAAAACAGGTCATTATTTACCTCACCATGCTGTGGTGAAAGACTCACTGACAACACCTATTCGTATTGTCTTTAATTGCAGTGCTAAAGTAAAGCCTAACAGTGTGTCTTTAAATGAATGTCTCCAAACGGGACCTAGCCTAACACAAAGGCTACATGACGTGTTGTTACGATTTCGCACAGGCATTTTTGCCTATACTGCTGACATCAGCAAAGCCTTTCTCCGAGTTGGATTGCAGGAGGAAGATCGTGACTACACAAAATTCCTCTGGTACAAGGATCCACTGGATCCTAACAGTGAAATAATCACCTATCGGTTTGCCTCTGTATTATTTGGTGCTACGTCCTCACCGTTTCTTTTGCAAGCAACATTAGACACGCATTTGAGGAAATCAGACAGCCCTTATAAGGCAACCATTAGCGACAACTTGTATGTCGACAATTTCCAGGGGACAACTAATGATCAAGCTGATCTGGTAGAAATCTACCATGAGGCTAACCGTGAACTGTTAGGAGCCAATATGCCTCTACAGTCATGGGCCTCAAATAATAAACTGCTTAACCAGTTAATCGAGAAAGAATTTCCCGATTATCAGGTACCCAGTAAATTAAAGGTTCTAGGCGTGGAATGGAACACCAACACTGACGAGATGAATGTCAAGTCAGTGCAAACTGATAACTCAACCCTTACCATGAGAACACTGCTCTCATTTGTCAGTCAACCATTTGACCCTTTAGGCCTACTTAGTCCTATATTAATAAGGGGCAAACTCCTAATGCAGGAGTGCTGGCAACAACATATGGGATGGGATGATCCGTTATCAAGTGAGTTACAAGCCAAATGGCAAATACTCTCAACGGATTTTAATCAGTTAGGTGTTTTGAAATTTCCACGTAATGCTTCAGGACCAAACTTACCCACCAATTTGCACGTTTTCTGCGATGCCTCTGGCAAAGCATATGGCGCAGTAGCCTATTTAGTTAACAGTGCTCAATCAATTTTACTCACATCAAAAGCAAGAGTTGCTCCCATCAAAAAGAGATCCTTACCTCAGATGGAGTTGACTGCATTGCTAGTGGGAGTAAGGTTGGCCCATTGCCTGGCAAAGACACTCAGTAATATCCACTTTGGTGAGATTGTAGTGTGATCAGACAACGAGGCAGTCTTACAATGGGTAAGAAACAATAACAACAAAACTCCTTACGTCAGTAACCGCGTCAGGGAGATTCATGATTTATCCGCAGATTATAAGTTTAGACATGTCCCTACTAAGGACAATCCTGCAGATTATTTATCAAGAGGATTGACATTAAAACAATTTGTCAAATCTTCGCTGTGGTTCAATGGACCTTCATGGCTTGTTGGTGGTCAGTGGCCCAAACAAAAGCCACAAGTCATCGTGACCAATATCACCACTCCCATGAATGACCCGGAGCCTCAGCGAACATTAGCCATTGATCCTCATCATTATTCCAACTTAAGCAAATTGTTACGAGTGACTGCACACGTGTTTGATTTCCTCTCTAAAGTAGGAATTCGACACAAATTTCCCAATCCTGTTCACTATTGGATTAAGCGGGCGCAGCAAGAGACTTACGGAAGCGAATTTGAGAATCTTCCGGATAAACTCACTATGTCTCTGGGCATCTGGTACGATGTCAACACTCATAACATACTACGATGTGGAGGACGTTTGCTACATGCAAAGATTGACTTAGACACTAAGAACCCAATCCTTTTACCTCGCCACCACATCATAACTAAACTTCTTGTCTTACATCACCATCAATATGGTACCCTACATGGTGGAGTTTTAGATACTCTCACCGACCTTAGACAAAAGTACTGGCTTCCTCAAGGTCGTCAGACTGTTAAGACCATTATTAAATCTTGTGTAATCTGTAAGAGATACGACGCTAGAGTCTGTCCTTACCCAGGACCTCCCCCACTCCCAGAAGAGCGAGTGGTTCATCTTCGTCCATTCGAAACCACTGGAGTTGATTATACAGGAGCCTTACTCCTCACTGGTAACCCAGATAATATACCAGTGAAGGCGTACATTTGTCTCTTTACCTGTGCTACAACCAGAGGCGTGCACTTAGAGGTCACCCCAGACATGAGTGCTGAAGCTTTCATTCAAGCTTTCCGCAGAATTGCTGCCCGTCGATCATGTCCTAGATTAATGATATCAGACAACGGATCTAATTTTGTGGCAGGAGAAAGTTGTTTGCGAGAAGTCTGGAACCACCCTGAAGTGCAATCAGTCTTACAAAGAAGACAATGTCACTGGAAATTCATAGCACCAAGAGCCCCTTGGCAAGGTGGGTTCTATGAGCGAATGGTAGGCACAGTCAAAAGGTGTCTAAGGAAAACGTTACACCGAGAAAAGGTCAGTTACTCAGAACTCCAAACTATTGTTGTGGAAATCGAGGCGCGAGTCAATAACCGCCCAATCACCTACCTGTCTGATGATTACACCCAGAGAGAACCACTGAGCCCCTCTCACTTGATCCATGGAGGTCTACTGAGCCCTCTCATCCCTTTAGCCGAAGAGGACCCTGTAGATCCGTCCCATGTGACCAGAGGAGACTTGATGGAAAGCTACCAGCATCTTTCTGGAGTTATTAACAGGTGGAATGAGGTGTGGACTCGAGAGTACCTCACAGCTCTACGAGAGTACCACTATGGAGCTTCGAGTCCTTACAATAAGGTACAATTAAAGCCAGGAGACCTTGTACTAGTCGACAGTGATGGACCAAGGTCCGAGTGGCCTATAGGAAAAATTGTCACCATTCACCCAGATCGACAAGATGTCCTAAGAGTAGTAAAAGTCTTATGCAGAGGCAACACTACTCTAAAAACTTTAGAGAAGCTGGTTCCCCTTGAACTGACTGAACAAGAATATCAGCCAGATCCAGTTTCCCCAATAATTTCAGAGGACAATGAATTTGTTCCTCCAAGCAACCGTCCCACTAGAGCTGCAGCTCAACAATGTAGGCAGAATTTGCGAGCCTATTATAACTCTGAAGAAGATTAATTTCCTTCATTTCCCACTAAGAAAACTGTGATGATACTACAATGTGATATCACGTAACGAAACATTACACGTCACTATGACCCAGGATATCGCATCACCGTAGATTCTGTTAGTTTAAATTGGGAGAGTTGAATTCTATAAATATTGTGTAGGCTACAAACAACATGTTTCAGTTGACATGTAAATAGCAAGACTCAAATTCTTGTAAGTCCTTGATAAATCCGGGACGTTCGTTATGTGTGTATTAACATACTAACATATTAACATACTAATGGATTAATCTTAATACCACTTCGGGATAGGTCAGTACCACACAGTACACTACGACCCTAGAATCCGCCCCCCGGAGTTATGTTGGATATTTCCAACACCGAATACAACATTGTTGTATTCTCATTACTTATTACTAACCATACTAAATATTGTAGTAAGTAAAAATTAACAACTCGTAGAATTCTCATGTACTAATAATTCATCTGTGCATTAGGCTAGAATTCTCACGTCACCTGACGCCAGTAATGCGTCAGATTTTATTACAGTAAACACATTATATCCAATTTGTGTGAGAATTAAATACGATTCTCCATAATTAAAGCATTCTGTATGACAACTGATTGCAGACGAATTGTTCTCTAACTAAAAGCCGAATAGAGCGTTAGAATCATAGCGTCTACCTCGCGATAGAGTTAACATCATCAATGAATGCCATTGGGAGACATTAATTCCTCTCCCTTATATATTTACTATTCTTAAATTAGTAAATAATAATAATTTGTTCCTCTAAATAATAAACCCGTCCAGTCTTTAAAGTTTCAAGCGCGAATGCGAGAAATATTAATGTTCAAGACAATAATTTGTGTTATGAACGTCGACTCGGCGTGGGTTGGAGGGACGCCATCCTCCTCAGTACGCGGACACGTGCAGAGCAGAAAGGAGGCAAAGCTGCGCTTACCGTACTCATAAAAGACGCCATTGTCCAGCAAATAGGACAGGTGTTATCCATCCTCAGATGAAAGCCGCCACTGTGAGGCGTGAATGACCTTGCAGATAATATCTTCAACTAGTGCTGGTGTTAAATAAGGGACCCCTTGATTTGGTTCCTGACGACACGTGATCAGCCAACTTGAAGCGCATCACTATCCAGGATAGGTTCACCGGAGCCTGGGATGCGAAATTACGGCAATCTTAATACTTATACAGTGCCCACAGCTAAGTACTCCTTTATTTGATGCATCATTTACAGGTCTGATAATAGCAGGGTGATTGTTCGTTATGAAGCGGGATAACACCTAATAACAGGTGATTAGCATTTCATCTGTAAATCTTAACATTTTTTAATATAAATTGAGTAGTTAAATCAATTGCTACTGGTAGTTATTTATCTTGCAGCCCGAGAGAAGAATTCCTAATGCTGCCTTCTCCATGTTGAACCGTATCATTCGTCAGTGTACCGGATCTGGAGATTAAGAGGACTTCTATGGTTATCTAAAGGAATCTGCTTCAAGCTAAGATTTATTTCCTTTTTATCCATTCCTTTGCAATTTGATTTATTCAGAATGTTTTGATATTAATGTGTGATTTACTGTAACTCATTATTATGCTCATATTCATATTCTTCTTTATGTGAATGATATTATATTCAGCATTATTTTATAGGATTAGTTTATTATTAATTGAATTAGTGAACGAACCACACTGATTCCTGGACGTACTTACCTCCAGTAATAACCCCCCAATGTAGGTGTTTGAGGCTTTGTTTCTTTTAATAATACAGCCCATTAATTAATCTTATGATCATGCTTTCTAGTTATATCCATAGTTACTGGTTTCATCTAGGAATTATTTAATGATCAGAAATTCTCAGTTTCCCTCTTTACTTTAAAAGCAGGTGGTCCTTCGTAATTTAATTTACTACTTTAATTATTAATTAATCAGAATCAAGCCCAAATATCCCACAGGGGTCAACTACAGCTCACGGGTTGGGGTATGGGGTCATCTACAGCTCATGGGTAGGGGTATGGGGTCAACTACAGCTCACGGGTTGGGGTCCTAAATGGTTTCCTTCACCATGACATCCATTTAGGTCATGGGTGATGGCTCCATCACCCATGTCAGGTACATGCATACAATAATATGAATAAATAAATAGTTTATGTAGATAAAAGTACATACAAACATACTGAGTTACAATTAGCATGCTTGATTTCTAGATAGAGCTAATATACACTATCGTTAAAGCCACTAATACCACACCATTTGGGGCCAACCCCTCCTCATAAAAATACGTTGCTCTACACCCGTATGCGCGCTATGGCAAAAATGAACGTAATTTGACATTAAATTGGCTCACGAAAGTGACGTACTATCACGTTTTCTGTTGTAAGTCCTCCGGCTTACTCAGTAAGGTCAGGAGAGAAAACTTTCAATTAACGGTTTTCATGACGTTTTGAAACCTTAGGAGAACTTCCTGGCCTATTAACCTACCAGAGGACCTTTAACTTACTGTTTTAAAAGAAAAAACTCAAAAATGTATTTTCAATTATTTTTTAATTTTCAAATAACGTCCATATTCGGCCATACGGGCAAACGGTCAAATTCAAATATAATTTTTAATAGGACAGGTTCAGAAAAATACTTAAAAACTACGACAAGGCTAACTGAGATCAACAGCATGAATTTAAATTATATAGGTTGACACTTAGTAGATAAGGTAGGTTACATGGAGTTGATTATGTAGTACTTAGTTGTTATTTTATCTTAAACTAGATGATAGAGAGGCAGTCTTTGGCGTGATTAGGAATACATTCATGCATACATACATACATACATATATATCCAGTCAGTATATTGTTATTTCGGGATAAAATCCAATGCAGTTTATATTGGTGCGACGCCAATGTCATGAGGAGTTTAAATATCTCAGGAACTGTAGGCTGATGCGAGACATGTGTTAGATGAGGCATCTACAAGCACCAGCTGGAGGCTGGGGGAGTGTTAATGAGTGAGGTGGTGTTCTGCCCACATGTTGGAGGGTGGGTTTGACCCTCCACCCCCCACACCCACACACACACACGTTTGTAACACTGTAAAAGTGTTTGGGTTAGTTTATTTAAAATACATACATAGAGTACATGAGTCACAGACAAGGATCGGAGAGGCGCCAGTTGTCTGCCTGAGATCTCACACCTCTAACCGTTAACGACCCCAAGTGACCTGAGGTCAGATCATGAGAATTTCACCTTGCTTCCGCTAAGCTGATAATTGTAGTCTGGTAGCCTTCAAACATGCCGACGTTTAAGGAGTGGCTTGGTAGTGCCGGAGGCTATCTATTTGTGGGCGGAGTTAGCTACTAGGTTCCCCAATATAAACTCGGAGAGCTATCCAGCAGAAAGCATTGACAGACAGAACAGCATCAAGAGAAGAGCAGACGAGAACAGAGACGACGTCCCTATCAGGGAGGCTGTCGGCCGGCAAGGGCGGGAGTCTCTGTCAACTACAGACCCCCCCCCCCTCTCTATTCAACTTAGACTCAGTCCTCGGTGAGTGAACATTAAGGTGACTTGGTCGTGTTTACATATGTTGTGTGATGATCAGGGGCAGTCAAGTTGTAGGGTTCTCGAATTCTTGGATGATGACTCTCTTTAACATTTGAATTGGATTGCTTATATTATGATACTTCATGTGAAATATAATTGTTGAATTTATCATTTAAATGGACTTTATTTTGTTCCCTAGAGATTTGAGTTGAGGTGAGAAAGCCTCTGTGGTTACTGGTTTCATGATATTAACGAGTACATGTTTGGAGTTGATACATGGTACAGAGGGAACATACTAAAAATGAACTCATGATAACATCTTTTGAGAATTTTGTGATACAGGCAAGTTCCATTCCTTGTCTTGTATGTAATGATCATGAATGGATGGTGGCAGCATTTCGTCTTCTACTATCTACTCTTCTACTTCTACTATCTACTCTTCTACTTCTACCTATCTACACCTCTCCCTCCACCCCCTCTCTAAACTCTCACTTTCAACTAATGACCCTCCTCGCTCCTCCCACCTCTCTCCCTCTCACCCCCAAGCCCTCACTAATTACTTCACTATTCATTTCTTTCCTTTCGTTTCCTCGTATACGTTTGTGGCAATGATTCTGTATTCTAGAGTTCTCTCTAGAGTTTCGGGTAACTGATCAAGTGACGGCGCCTTGTAGTCTTGGAACCTAGGTAGTCAAATACCTAGGTTACAAGGTGTTGAACGAGAGAGGTTGCCTTAGGAACTCTGGAGGTGCTCTAGAATAGTTAGCTAACTGGGGACGGGATAACGGACTAGAGAGAGCTGTTCCCCCCGGCCTCGTTAGTTAACTGGGGGGTGGAATAATGGACAAGATAGAGCTATTTCCCCCCACCCCCCGTTACAATGTTGGCAGCGGTGTTGAACAATGTTGTAGGTAGTTGGTGTTCTTTTAACATTGTTCAGTCCCACGTGTCTTTTTGCCGCTCAGGCGCTATCAGGGAGATCTTGACAGGTGTTTTACTTTCGCGATTTAGCGAGTTTTTTTCAGGCTAGGAGATTGTGATTCTCTGGTGTTGTGGTTTAGTGATTTTGTGAGTTTTGTGGTGTTCAGGGAATGTTCTCCAGAACTTGCGTGTGTAGTGATTTATGTTAGTAATAAGATTTGGCGATTTGGGAACTTAGCGGTGTTGGTAGTGCAGGTCAGCTGAGTGTGACAGGTGACCTCGCATGTCCCACGGGGACACCCAGCCACCGCTGGTCTCCAGGTCAGTGGGGAGTGGCAGGTGTAGTTCTTAAGTAGAATTTAGTGGTGGTTCTGCTCAGATTATTGCGATCGACTGTTTTACTCCATTTGAACGCAATAACCCGAGGTGTACTGGTATTGTACAGCATGCTAGGGGGAGGCTTAGTATGTCAGTAGACTTCACGTTGGGGACGCTCGACGTTAGATAGTCTGGTCACAGGGGTGGCAACAGTTTGGGAGTTGTTGACCGGCGGAGAAGCTAGGAAAACACTCTGGGTCACGTAGGTGGCTGTAGGTTAAGGGTGGGAGTAACGGTTAATTATGTACTTAAGATTAGGAACGGTACAGTTAAGTTTAGGCTAGTGTTTTGTCTATTAGTGTTGATTTTTTTTTGTGACTAGTTAAAAGTAGTGATGACCTTATTCTCTCTTCTCTAACTTTCCTCTGTTACTGTCTTATGTTCCACCAAGTCAGTATCATTCAGTGTTAATTGGATTATTAAAATTGAAGTGTAGTTGTTGCCAGGAGGAGAGCGGTATGATAGGACTGTGTAACCCTATACAAACTACAGGGTCACACAAACATCTTGGGAACACGTATTGTCGCCTTTCTGTTCATTTCACAGGTGGGAGCCAGAAGAGAGGAGAGACGCACATACAGAAGAGGGAGACGGCTGCCTTATACCACACTCACGGCTGTTCCTCACCACCACGACGACCAGCCCCTACCTGGATGTCAGGGCCACCACCACCACCACCACCACCCCAGGGGACCCCAAGATGTAGCCCTCTCGGTCGGTCAACATTGGTCTACCCAGTGGACCCCAAGACGGACGGACCCCAGTGGACCCCAAGACGGACGGACCCCAGTGGACCCCAGGTCGTTCTGCAGACGACCCCAGACGACCCAGTAAAGATGGAAGAGGAGCAACAACGACTCCAGTCTGTCCCACCAACATCGGTCTACCCAGTGGACCCCAGGACGGACAGACCCCAATGGACCCCAGGTCGCTTGTCAAAGACCCATGGGAGGAGGAAGAGAGAAGAAAGAAGAGAGAAGAAAGAAGAGAGAAGAAAGAAGAGAAGATAAGACAAGCTGAGTGAGACATGATACCTAGTGTCCCTTGCTGGTGTCAGCATCATTGCATGGAGCGTAATTGCAAGACAGGATCGTTTGCCTTAACTGGCTGCCCCTCCTACAAGCATGTTGCTCTGTTGAGTGATTCTTCCTGTGTCATGCGGACTTGATGTGGCTGTCAGAAGTAGCTCTCTGAAGGAGGCGTGCTGGAGCAACAGGGAGGAAGAAGAGTAGGATGGGATTTCTACTGTTGGCAACTATATGAAGGTCTCGAAACTTGTAGTCCCTATAGCTGTGAAGAACCCCAATATACGTCTCTCATGGTGACTGACGTAGGGCCAATTACAGATCAGCTGGGACAACCGAATTCCACGGTCCTGTGCTCAGTTCAAGTAGTAACGGCTTTCGGGTTGACCAAGTGTTGTTGTGCGTTAACGACGGAGAAGCGACGGAGGCAGTTGTGTTGAAGAAATGTGGTACAGGATTATCTACAAGACCAAGCAGTGACGTCGCCCAGCCAGAGACAATGGACGTCTGTCTATATATTTCATTTTTTAGAGTAGGATGATGTATATTTGTTTAGCTAGGATGTATTCTTTTCGTTAATAAAGTTGTCGCACACAGCTAGCTTGCTTTAGCAGTGTTGCAAAAACTTTATTTTCGGGGAGAAGGGGAGATGTAACACTGTAAAAGTGTTTGGGTTAGTTTATTTAAAATACATACATAGAGTACATGAGTCACAGACAAGGATCGGAGAGGCGCCAGTTGTCTGCCTGAGATCTCACACCTCTAACCGTTAACGACCCCAAGTGACCTGAGGTCAGATCATGAGAATTTCACCTTGCTTCCGCTAAGCTGATAATTGTAGTCTGGTAGCCTTCAAACATGCCGACGTTTAAGGAGTGGCTTGGTAGTGCCGGAGGCTATCTATTTGTGGGCGGAGTTAGCTACTAGGTTCCCCAATATAAACTCGGAGAGCTATCCAGCAGAAAGCATTGACAGACAGAACAGCATCAAGAGAAGAGCAGACGAGAACAGAGACGACGTCCCTATCAGGGAGGCTGTCGGCCGGCAAGGGCGGGAGTCTCTGTCAACTACAGACCCCCCCCCCCCTCTCTATTCAACTTAGACTCAGTCCTCGGTGAGTGAACATTAAGGTGACTTGGTCGTGTTTACATATGTTGTGTGATGATCAGGGGCAGTCAAGTTGTAGGGTTCTCGAATTCTTGGATGATGACTCTCTTTAACATTTGAATTGGATTGCTTATATTATGATACTTCATGTGAAATATAATTGTTGAATTTATCATTTAAATGGACTTTATTTTGTTCCCTAGAGATTTGAGTTGAGGTGAGAAAGCCTCTGTGGTTACTGGTTTCATGATATTAACGAGTACATGTTTGGAGTTGATACATGGTACAGAGGGAACATACTAAAAATGAACTCATGATAACATCTTTTGAGAATTTTGTGATACAGGCAAGTTCCATTCCTTGTCTTGTATGTAATGATCATGAATGGATGGTGGCAGCATTTCGTCTTCTACTATCTACTCTTCTACTTCTACTATCTACTCTTCTACTTCTACCTATCTACACCTCTCCCTCCACCCCCTCTCTAAACTCTCACTTTCAACTAATGACCCTCCTCGCTCCTCCCACCTCTCTCCCTCTCACCCCCAAGCCCTCACTAATTACTTCACTATTCATTTCTTTCCTTTCGTTTCCTCGTATACGTTTGTGGCAATGATTCTGTATTCTAGAGTTCTCTCTAGAGTTTCGGGTAACTGATCAAGTGACGGCGCCTTGTAGTCTTGGAACCTAGGTAGTCAAATACCTAGGTTACAAGGTGTTGAACGAGAGAGGTTGCCTTAGGAACTCTGGAGGTGCTCTAGAATAGTTAGCTAACTGGGGACGGGATAACGGACTAGAGAGAGCTGTTTCCCCGGCCTCGTTAGTTAACTGGGGGGTGGAATAATGGACAAGAGAGAGCTATTTCCCCCACCCCCCGTTACACGTTGACCACACAACGTCTATGGTTATCTGCCACTCTCACTTACCAAGGGTATCCCACACACACACACACACACACACACACACACACACACACACACACACACACACACACACACACACACACACACACACACACACACACACACACACACACACACACACACACACACACACACACACACACACACACACACACACACACACACACACACACACACACACACACACACACACACACACACACACACACACACACGTTGACCACACAACGTCTATGGTTATCTGCCACTCTCACTTACCAAGGGTATCCCACACATACACACACACACACACACACACACACACACACACACACACACACATACAGACACACACACACACACACGTTGACCACACAACGTCTATGGTTATCTGCCACTCTCACTTACCAAGGGTATCCCACACATACACACACACACACACACACACACACACACACACACACACACACACACACACACACACACACACACACACACACACACACACACACACACACACACACACACACACACACACACACACACACACACACACACACACACACACCGTTCTTATGTTAGCCAACCTGGCATATGCTGCTGTGTGTGTACTCACCTATTTGTGAAAGCTCAACACCCGCAAGCACAAAGAGGTGAGTACATACACAGCGGCATATGCCAAGTTGGCTAGCATAATAACGGCCTTTTGAAACTTGTGTAAGGAATCTTTCAGAACTTTGTAAACCGCATATGTCAGACCAATCCTGGAGTATGCAGCTCCAGCATGGCGTCCAAATCTAGTCAAGCATATGACTAAACTAGAAAAGGTTCAAAGGTTTGCCACCGACTAGTACCCGAACTGAGGGGTATGAGCTACGAGGAGAGACTATGGGAATTAAACCTCACGTCACTGGGAGACAGGACAAGTTAGAGGGGACATAATCACCACATACAAGGTTCTCAGAGGAATTATAAGGGCAGATAAAGAATGACTATTTAATACAAGGGGCACATGCACTAGGGGACACAGGTGGAAACTGAGTGCCAAAATGAGCCATTGAGACGTTAGCAAGAACATTTTTAGTGTCAGAGTGGTTGACAAATGGAATGCATTAGGAAGTGAAGTAATGGAAGCAGACTCCATACACAGTTTCAAGTGAAGATATGATAGAGCCCAGTAGGCTCAGGAACCTGTACACCAGTTAAGTGACAGTTGAGAGGCGGGACCAAAGAGCCAGAGCTCAACTCCCTCAAGCACAAATAGGTGAGTACACATGCATCCGTAACAATATATATATTGTTACCGACTCGTCACCCTTGTCAGGGGGTAGAGAAGCAGTTCCAGCGCCATCTACGAGTCCGTACCCGAACTTCCCTGATATTGGACGCTATGTAGGCAACGCCATCTTTTGGTGGTGGAGTGATCGTAACAAGTGCCTCAAGATTCCCTTCCTTGGTCAGACAGAGGTCGCTGTGGATAACCTCTGGGGAGGTGGCGGCTCCAGACCAGCGCCATCTGTTGTGCTACGGAGCACGATGTCAATTCCCCAGTGAGTAAGTATTACTTCCTGGTTTCACCAGTACCTTCCATTTAACTGATGATGTGTCTGTGTCCATAGAAGTGACGTGGGGCAGCAGTGGTACTGAGGATGGCAATTTACCTTGGGTGATCCTAGTACTCTCCGCTTGGTCCAAGAAGAAGACCCCGGAAGCCGCCGCTGATCTTAGCAGTGTGTTGGCTGTTGGATTTCGCAGTGTGGATAGAGATCGGCGTACCCGAGAATTGGCTTGGGGGAGTACCTGACGACAAGGAGGTGCCTATTGTGAAGTGCTGCTAGCCTGCCGCTAGGGACTCCTGCCAGGGGATAACTACCCCTGTACATAGTGGCGTGACCCCGTTCAGCGAGTGGTTGAAGTCCTCTGCCAGCGTGCAGTTGGAGGGCTATAGTGGGGTAGAGGCACCTCGTGACACTGTCTGTGGATCGACCCACGTACAAGGTGAAACTCGCCAGTGCTTCTCAGTACAGTTGGAAAAAGGTACCGAGTGTGGGGGGAAACACTGGCCTTAACGAACACTGCATTGTGTGTTTTGAGTGTCCTGTGCGAAAGTGACACTATTGTAAATATTCGTGTAGTAAGTCTATTTTGCTACATATATACTTTTAACGGTGATAATTTAATACATTGGTGAAGGAAATAGTGTTTCGTTCACCCCCTTCGTTTTTATTTTGCTCTATAGAGCCACTTTCTTCAAAGTGGCTATATAGATCATATATTATTTTATATATATATATGTTACAGTCATTAGTGACTGTATAGGTTAGGTAGCAGAAAAAGTTAGGTTAGGTTAGGTAGGTTAGGTAGTCGAAAAACAATTTATTCATGAAAACTTGGCTTATTAGGCAAACCGGGCCTTGCATAGTAGGGATAGAAGTGCGTTCCGGCTACTAGGTACGACATATATATATATATATATATATATATATATATATATATATATATATATATATATATATATATATATATATATATATATATATATATATATATATATATATATATATATATATATATATATATATATATAATCATTTACACAAATACATATACACACACCGATAATCTTTTAATATCACAAGTGATTCAACAAGAGGTTCACAACAGTCACTATACAAGGCACTTTACATCTTTGGTGAGTCACACAGTTACTAGTCTTGCTCCACACCCACCCAACTGGGCGGCAGTTTTACAGTCATGTGCATGCATTACCTATAGTAAGCAAATTTTGGATACTTCCCTTAGATTCCCGGCAGTACATCATTATGAATGAAGTACTTACATATTTCTTGGACTCCATTGATGGTGTTATCTCTGAATTTCGCATTTTTTTCATTCCATTATATAATGACGCAATGTATGCGAGTAGTTCTGCTGACAGAGTTTACATTTAGTCAAATCTACACCAGCAGATGTTACAAACTCCCAGTGGTACTTAAAGCCGAGCCTAAACCTAGCAGTGGTAACATCTAGAGGTCTGCTAACCTTATTGGATGACCCATAGACGTGTGCGGTACTTCCTGCATAATTGAATGATGATAGATGGAGTAACTGGTGTGAATTTTATTTTTACATCAAGTCTATGAGATCTTGTTGATGTTCCCGGAATATTACTGCCCTCAGGCTGCTCAAAGGCAGTCCAAGATTGTAATAAATTCCTTGTTATGAGTGAAAGTCTTGGCTAACGCATTAGTTCTATCATGCATTCGGAGACCAATTTGGGAAGGAATCCACAGGAGACAAACTCTGACTTCATCATTGATTATTTCACCATATCTGTGTCTAGCTTCAGAGATATGCACGTCACTGTTATGCCTTGGGGAGCTGAAGGCAGTCAAGGATGACAAGGAGTCACTTACAATTAGTGTGTCAACTTTGGATTCATATACGCGCTTGAGTGCAATGACTATGGCAACCAATTCTGTTTGAAGAGTGGAGGCCCAGTTACTTAGACGCGCTCCACATTCATGGGAGAAGGAACCATTTCTCCCTGTCACAACAACTGCACTTCCAGCTGCACCATGGGACTGTTGCAAGGAGCCATCAGTGTAAATAATTTGGGAAAGGGAGCACTCACTGACTAAAGCATCAGTTTGGCTTAAGGCATTGAACTTTGCTTCTTATCGAAGCAAGGCTTGTTCTTTAATCAGCTTCTTGGGTGGAAAAGAAGGGACCCCGTAATTTGGAAAGGTGTAATCTCCCATGGGACAGGAAAGTGTCGTTGTTGTCAATCTTGGTAGAGCTGATGAATATAATACATTCTGAGAACAGTGGCGGTTTTTGCAATTCATTTTGAGGGATGCTGCCCTTCAAGAAAGAAGGCTTGGAGAGCTTCAGTGCAGGGGTTAGGGTGGGTTAGCCTAAGCATCTTGATACCAGTTAAAGCATTAATTTCAGTGATACGATCACTTACATATGAAATATCCAGTTCCTTCCTTGTGTTTAGTGATATAGTTGTGTGTGGGCATCCGAGGACAATCCTCATGGCTTCGTTTTGCATCTTTTCCAACCCTTCAAGCATTTTCTCAGACACTAGTGCAAGCATAGGTGCAGCATAATCGATTGGAGATCTAACATATGAGAGATGCATCATTTTGCCAATTCTCACAATTGTGCCATACCTTGGATGGTAGCCTGCCACATCCTTGAGAGCACAGAGCCTCTCTCTACATTAAGGACTCAGTCTAGCTACAACACTGCTGTACAGTGGGACCTCAAGACCAAGGAACTTGTATCTGGCTACATAGTCGAGTAGAGAGCCATCTTGCAGCTGCATCTTGCGAACGGGCCCACCCCGTCTGCGTGGGCGTCGGTTCAGGATCTTTCTTTTTTCTACTGCGACAGTGTAGGCTTAGGCTACATAGGGGATGAACGTTTGTGGGGTCCTCCCCTGTGCTTGCGCTCGTTGTCGGTGGTGTAATTGGACTTGCTGCATTTACGAAGCTTAATAGCCAATATGGGACACACACACACACATACACACACACCAGGTGGGTCTGAAACTTGGTTATCACCTGCACTAGTAAATTCAAAGTGACATTTGTAGCCTTGTTGCTGGCCTGCGAAGGGACGCCTCTCCTCCTCACACACCTATTGGGCCTAAACCAAACATGTCAGGTACAAGAAGATAGCTCTTGCGCCATACAACCGCTGAGCCGTGATTGCCTTTTTCTTTGATCGGAGACGCTAGTGACGATGAAACAATGCAGCCTCTTTTTGGTGTAGATACTTTGAGTGATGCCTTAACTCTCCCACTTCTACATTAGTTGATGTGAAGTAGTGCTCTGACGATTGAGGGGGGTTAGAAACTTTAATTACAAAAGCTTTGTGGATTAACAAAGGAGCTGTTGGAATATTGGGCATTGGTGTGGCACCAACTATAGCTGTGTTAGGCCTAGCTCCTCACCCGGCCAGGAAAGGAGGATATGGTGCCAGGAACGCCTTCATGATTAACATGCTTATTGCACATCTCTCCAACAGCTCTCAAAAACTACGGTTTGTTGACTGTGTATTTCAATTTTGTTGTAAGTATTGAGCAGACTCCAGGTATTTATGCGTATGTCACTAACTTCAAGTTTAGTTCGTCGATCTGCAAGTACGCTGTGACCTTGAAAATAGCGGAGCCTCATATATGCAGGCTGGCTGATTTATTTCTGCTGATCTTGTTTGATGGTTGGCGGCCCCTTCCACCCTGTGAATAGCCCATCTACTGGTGTGCTGCTTTGTGGTTCACTGTGGAGCGAGTGTACCGTAATACCATGCATATAGATGTTGTGTCTTTAACGTCATGGCAACTGTCCTGGGCGAGATGCCAGGCAGCACATCACCGTTGCCAGATAGTGACTTTGGGGACCACCGTATGCTCAATTGTTCTTTAATAATGGTGCGATCTCCTCGGTGATGACCCACGACACATCAGAGGACGGTGAATATCATAAAGGTTACAAGGTGCAAATGAGTAAAAGTCAGCGCCGTAAGCATTCGAGAACGGCACGATCTAACCAACCCAATTCGGCTGCTGCCAAACATTTACGGCTAGATTTTTCTCTGGGAACCACAGTAGAGGGAAAAGTGCAGTGGTTGTGAAGCCTCTGCGACATATTATGACATGGTCATTAAGTTTCCTAGAGATGAAAGTGAGTATGTCTTCGTTACAAACGACAGTGCTTCTGTAGATGTGTTGCTAAACACAGAGTATGCAGGCATTAAGATGAAAAATGCAGTACCAAGGTGTCCAAAAGTAACCATTGTCATATTCAATGTTAATAAACACATTAAGCCTGTATATCTCTGTGATGAAAATGTTGTAAACCCTTAACGTCCGAGAAATGGCCTCATAGCTGCCACATGGAAAGGTGCCACGCCTATACCGAACAGAATTTACTCTAGAGCAGCTTCAGGTCGGCACTATAACATTGCCCTCTACAACCCTCCCCCTCGTGGTTGTTATAAGTGTCAACGCTGGGCACGTCACGTGGCCAGGTACTGCACAAGCAAAAACTATTTTTGTGCCGTGTGTGGTGAACCTCACAAATCTGAGGTGTATTTTAAACTCATAAAGGAACGTCACCCAGTAAGTGAAAAAATGCATAAACTATGGCAGGAGCAGTGTTCAAGAATGGCATCTTAACTGTGGCAGGAGCAGTGTTCAAGCCTGGCACCTTGACTGTGGTAGGAGCAGTGTTCAAGCCTGGTCCCTTGACTGTGGCAGGAGCGGTGTTCAAGCCTGGTCCCTTGACTGTGGCAGGAGTGGTGTTCAAGCCTGGCACCTTGACTGTGGTAGGAGCAGTGTTCAAGCCTGGTCCCTTGACTGTGGCAGGAGCGGTGTTCAAGCCTGGTCCCTTGACTGTGGCAGGAGCGGTGTTCAAGCCTGGCACCTTGACTGTGGCAGGAGTGGTGTTCCAGCCTGGCACCTTGACTGTGGTAGGAGCAGTGTTCAAGCCTGGTCCCTTGACTGTGGCAGGAGCGGTGTTCAAGCCTGGCACCTTGACTGTGGCAGGAGTGGTGTTCCAGCCTGGCACCTTGACTGTGGTAGGAGCAGTGTTCAAGCCTGGTCCCTTGACTGTGGCAGGAGTGGTGTTCAAGCCTGGCACCTTGACTATGGCAGGAGTGGTGTTCAAGCCTGGCACCTTGACTGTGGCAGGAGTGGTGTTCAAGCCTGGCACCTTGACTGTGGTAGGAGCAGTGTTCAAGCCTGGTCCCTTGTCTGTGGCAGGAGCGGTGTTCAAGCCTGGCACCTTGACTGTGGCAGGAATCGTGTTCAAGCCTGGCACCTTGACTGTGGCAGGAGCAGTGTTCAAGCCTGGCACCTTGACTGTGGCAGGAGTGGTGTTCAAGCCTGGCACCTTGACTGTGGCAGGAGTGGTGTTCAAGCCAGGCACCTTGACTGTGGCAGGAGCAGTGTTCAAGCCTGGCATCTTGACTGTGGCAGGAGTGGTGTTCAAGCATGGCACCTTGACTGTGGCAGGAGCAGTGTTCAGCATGGCACCTTGACTGTGGCCGGAGCAGTGTTCAAGCATGGCACCTTGACTGTGGTAGAAGCAGTGTTCAAGCCTGGTCCCTTGACTGTGGCAGGAGCGGTGTTCAAGCCTGGCACCTTGACTGTGGTAGGAGCAGTGTTCAAGCCTGGTCCCTTGACTGTGGCAGGAGTGGTGTTCAAGCCTGGCACCTTGACTGTGGCAGGAGTGGTGTTCAAGCCTAGCACCTTGGCTGTGGCAGGAGCAGTGTTCAAGCCTGGCACCTTGACTGTGGCAGGAGTGGTGTTCAAGCCTGGCACCTTGACTGTGGCAGGAGTGGTGTTCAAGCCTGGCACCTTGACTGTGGCAGGAGCAGTGTTCAAGCCTGGCACCTTGACTGTGGCAGGAACAGTGTTCAAGCCTGGCACCTTGACTGTGGCAGGAGTGGTGTTCAAGCCTGGCACCTTGACTGTGGCAGGAGTGGTGTTCAAGCCTGGCACCTTGACTGTGGCAGGAGTGGTGTTCAAGCATGGCACCTTGACGGTGGCAGGAGTGATGTTCAAGCATGGCACCTTGACTGTGGCAGGAGCAGTGTTCAGCATGGCACCTTGACTGTGGCCGGAGCAGTGTTCAAGAATGGCACTTTGACTGTGGCAGGAGCAATGTTCAAGCATGGCAACTTGACTGTGGCGGGAGTGGTGTTGAAGCCTGGCACCTTGACTGTGGCAGGAGTGGTGTTCAAGCCTGGCACCTTGACTGTGGAAGGAGTGGTGTTCAAGCCTGGCACCTTGACTGTGGCAGGAGCAGTGTTCAAGAATGGCACTTTGACTGTGGCAGGAGCAATGTTCAAGCATGGCAACTTGACTGTGGCAGGAGTGGTGTTGAAGCCTGGCACCTTGACTGTGGCAGGAGTGGTGTTCAAGCCTGGCAACTGGACTGTGGCAGGAGTGGTGTTCAAGCATGGCACCTTGACTGTGGCAGGAGCAGTGTTCAGCATGGCACCTTGACTGTGGCCGGAGCAGTGTTCAAGCATGGCATCTTGACTGTTCCAGGAGCAGTGTTCAAGCCTGGCACCTTGACAGTGACACGAGTGGTGCTCAAACCTGGCACCTTGATTGTGGCCGGAGCAGTGTTCAAGCCTGGCACCTGTACAGTGACATGAGTGGTGCTCAAGCCTGGCACCTTGACTGTGGCAGAAGTGGTGTTCAAGCCTGGCAACTTGACTGTGGCAGGAGTGGTGTTCAAGCATGGCACCTTGACTGTGGCAGGAGCAGTGTTCAAGAATGGCACCTTGACTGTGGCAGGAGCAGTGTTCAAGAATGGCACCTTGACTGTGGCAGGAGCAGTGTTCAAGCCTGGCACCTTGACAGTGACACGAGTGGTGCTCAAACCTGGCACCTTGACTGTGGCCGGAGCAGTGTTCAAGCCTGGCACCTTGACAGTGACATGAGTGGTGCTCAAGCCTGGCACCTTGACTGTGGCAGAAGTGGTGTTCAAGCCTGGCAACTTGACTGTGGCAGGAGTGGTGTTCAAGCACGGGAACTTGACTGTGGCAGGAGCAGTGTTCAAGAATGGCACCTTGACTGTGGCAGGAGCAGTGTTCAAGCCTGGCACCTTGACAATGACATGAGTTGTGCTCAAGCCTGGCACCTTGACTGTGGCAGAAGTGGTGTTCAAGCCTGGCACCTTGACAGTGACATGAGTGGTGTTCAAGCATGGCAACTTGACTGTGGCAGGAGTGGTGTTCAAGCCAGGCAACCTGACTGTGGCAGGAGCAGTGTTCAAGCATGGCACCTTGACTGTGGCAGGAGCAGTGTTCAAGTCTGGCAACTTGACTGTGGCAGGAGTGATGTTCAAGCATGGCCCCTTGACTGTGGCAGGAGCAGTGTTCAAGCCTGGCAACTTGACTGTGGCAAGAGTGGTGTTCAAGCATGGCACCTTGACTGTGGCAGGAGTGGTGTTCAAGCCAGGCACCTTGACTGTGGCAGGAGTGGTGTTCAAGCATGGCACCTTGACCGTGGCAGGAGTGGTGTTCAAGCATGGCACCTTGACTGTGGCAGGAGCAGTGTTCAGCATGGCATCTTGACTGTGGCCGGAGCAGTGTTCAAGAATGGCACTTTGACTGTGGCAGGAGCAATGTTCAAGCATGGCAACTTGACTGTGGCAGGAGTGGTGTTGAAGCCTGGCACCTTGACTGTGGCAGGAGTGGTGTTCAAGCCTGGCACCTTGACTGTGGCAGGAGTGGTGTTCAAGCCTGGCACCTTGACTGTGGCAGGAGCAGTGTTCAAGAATGGCACTTTGACTGTGGCAGGAGCAATGTTCAAGCATGGCAACTTGACTGTGGCAGGAGTGGTGTTGAAGCCTGGCACCTTGACTGTGGCAGGAGTGGTGTTCAAGCCTGGCAACTGGACTGTGGCAGGAGTGGTGTTCAAGCATGGCACCTTGACTGTGGCAGGAGCAGTGTTCAGCATGGCACCTTGACTGTGGCCGGAGCAGTGTTCAAGCATGGCATCTTGACTGTTGCAGGAGCAGTGTTCAAGCCTGGCACCTTGACAGTGACACGAGTGGTGCTCAAACCTGGCACCTTGATTGTGGCCGGAGCAGTGTTCAAGCCTATCACCTGTACAGTGACATGAGTGGTGCTCAAGCCTGGCACCTTGACTGTGGCAGAAGTGGTGTTCAAGCCTGGCAACTTGACTGTGGCAGGAGTGGTGTTCAAGCATGGCACCTTGACTGTGGCAGGAGC
This sequence comes from Procambarus clarkii, assembly GCF_040958095.1. NCBI lineage: Eukaryota > Metazoa > Arthropoda > Malacostraca > Decapoda > Cambaridae > Procambarus > Procambarus clarkii. The sequence goes on from NW_027189131.1 coordinate 1,149,396, forward strand.
AGTGTTCAAGAATGGCACCTTGACTGTGGCAGGAGCAGTGTTCAAGAATGGCACCTTGACTGTGGCAGGAGCAGTGTTCAAGTTTGGCACCTTGACAGTGACACGAGTGGTGCTCAAACCTGGCACCTTGACTGTGGCCGGAGCAGTGTTCAAGCCTGGCACCTTGACAGTGACATGAGTGGTGCTCAAGCCTGGCACCTTGACTGTGGCAGAAGTGGTGCTCAAGCCTGGCACCTTGACTGTGGCAGAAGTGGTGTTCAAGCCTGGCACCTTGACTGTGGCAGGAGTGGTGTTCAAGCCTGGCACCTTGACTGTGGCAGGAGTAGTGTTCAAGCCTGGCACCTTGACTGTGGCAGGAGTAGTGTTTAAGCCTGGCACCTTGACTGTGGCAGGAGTGGTGTTCAAGCCTGGCACCTTGACTATGGCAGGAGTGGTGTTCAAGCCTGGCACCTTGACTGTGGCAGGAGTGGTGTTCAAGCCTGGCACCTTGACTGTGGCTGGAGCGGTGTTCAAGCCTGGCACCTTGACTGTGGCAGGAGTGGTGTTCAAGCCTGGCACCTTGACTATGGCAGGAGTGGTGTTCAAGCCTGGCACCTTGACTGTGGCAGGAGTGGTGTTCAAGCCTGGCACCTTGACTGTGGCAGGAGTGGTGTTGAAGCCTGGTACCTTGACTGTGGCAGGAGCAGTGTTCAAGCCTGGCACCTTGACTGTGGCAGGAGAGGTGTTCAAGCATGGCACCTTGACTGTGGCAGGAGTGGTGTTCAAGCCTGGCACCTTGACTGTGGCAGGAGAGGTGTTCAAGCCTGGCACCTTGACTATGGCAGGAGTGGTGTTCAAGCCTGGCACCTTGACTGTGGCAGGAGTGGTGTTCAAGCCTGGCACCTTGACTGTGGCAGGAGAGGTGTTCAAGCATGGCACCTTGACTGTGGCAGGAGTGGTGTTCAAGCCTGGCACCTTGACTGTGGCAGGAGAGGTGTTCAAGCCTGGCACCTTGACTGTGGCAGGAGTGGTGTTCAAGCCTGGCACCTTGACTGTGGCCGGAGCGGTGTTCAAGCCTGGCACCTTGACTATGGCAGGAGTGGTGTTCAAGCCTGGCACCTTGACTGTGGCAGGAGTGGTGTTCAAGCATGGCAACTTGACTGTGGCAGGAGTGGTGTTCAAGCACGGGAACTTGACTGTGGCAGGAGCAGTGTTCAAGAATGGCACCTTGACTGTGGCAGGAGCAGTGTTCAAGCCTGGCACCTTGACAGTGACATGAGTTGTGCTCAAACCTGGCACCTTGACTGTGGCAGAAGTGGTGTTCAAGCCTGGCACCTTGACAGTGACATGAGTGGTGTTCAAGCATGGCAACTTGACTGTGGCAGGAGTGGTGTTCAAGCCAGGCAACCTGACTGTGGCAGGAGCAGTGTTCAAGCATGGCACCTTGACTGTGGCAGGAGCAGTGTTCAAGTCTGGCAACTTGACTGTGGCAGGAGTGATGTTCAAGCATGGCCCCTTGACTGTGGCAGGAGCAGTGTTCAAGCCTGGCAACTTGACTGTGGCAAGAGTGGTGTTCAAGCATGGCACCTTGACTGTGGCAGGAGTGGTGTTCAAGCCAGGCACCTTGACTGTGGCAGGAGTGGTGTTCAAGCCAGGCACCTTGACTGTGGTAGGAGTGGTGTTCAAGAAAGGCACCTTGACTGTGGCAGGAGTGGTGTTCAAGAATGGCCCCTTGACTGTGGCAGGAGCAGTGTTCAAGAATGGCTCCTTAACTGTGGCAGGAGTGGTGTTCAAGGCTGGCTCCTTGACTGTGGCAGGAGTGGTGTTCAAGCCAGGCACCTTGACTGTGGCAGGAGTGGTGTTCAAGCCAGGCACCTTGACTGTGGCAGGAGCAGTGTTCAATCCTGGCACCTTAACTGTGGCAGGAGCAGTGTTCAAGAATGGCACCTTGACTGTGGCAGGAGCAGTGTTCAAGAATGGCACCTTGACTGTGGCAGGAGCAGTGTTCAAGCATGGGCCCTTAGACTGTGGCAGGAGCAGTGTTGAAGCCTGGCACATTGACTGTGGCAGGAGCGGTGTTCAAGCATGGCACCTTGACTGTGGTAGGAGTGGTGTTCAAGAATGGCACCTTCACTGTGGCAGGAGTGGTGTTCAAGAATGGCCCCTTGACTGTGGCAGGAGTAGTGTTCAAGAATGGCTCCTTGACTGTGGCAGGAGTGGTGTTCAAGCCTGGCTCCTTTACTGTGGCAGGAGTAGTGTTAAAACCTGGCACCTTGACTGTGGCAGGAGTGGTGTTCAAGCCTGGCAGGCACCTTGACTATGGCAGGAGTGGTGTTCAAGCCTGACACCTTGACTGTGGCAGGAGCGGTGTTCAAGCCTGGCACCTTGACTGTGGCAGGAGTGGTGTTCAAGCCCGGCACCTTGACTGTGGCAGGAGTGGTGTTCAAGCCTGGCACCTTGATTGTGGCCGGAGCAGTGTTCAAGCCTGGCACCTTGACTGTGGCATGAGTGGTGTTCAAGCCTGGCACCTTGACTGTGGCAGGAGTGGTGTTCAAGCCTGGCACCTTGACTGTGGCCGGAGTGGTGTTCAAGCCTGGCTCCTTGACTGTGGCAGGAGCGGTGTTCAAGCCTGGCACCTTGACCCTGGCAGGAGTGGTGTTCAAGCCTGGCACCTTGACCCTGGCAGGAGCAGTGTTCAAGCCTAGCACCTTGACTGTGGCAGGAGCAGTGTTCAAGCCTGGCACCTTGACTGTGGCAGGAGTGGTGTTCAAGCCTGGCACCTTGACTGTGGCAGGAGTAGTGTTCAAGCCTGGCATCTTGACTGTGGCAGGAGTAGTGTTTAAGCCTGGCACCTTGACTGTGGCAGGAGTGGTGTTCAAGCCTGGCACCTTGACTATGGCAGGAGTGGTGTTCAAGCCTGGCACCTTGACTGTGGCAGGAGTGGTGTTCAAGCCAGGCACCTTGACTGTGGCCGGAGCGGTGTTCAAGCCTGGCACCTTGACTGTGGCAGGAGTGGTGTTCAAGCCTGGCACCTTGACTATGGCAGGAGTGGTGTTCAAGCCTGGCACCTTGACTGTGGCAGGAGTGGTGTTCAAGCCTGGCACCTTGACTGTGGCAGGAGTGGTGTTGAAGCCTGGTACCTTGACTGTGGCAGGAGCAGTGTTCAAGCCTGGCACCTTGACTGTGGCAGGAGAGGTGTTCAAGCATGGCACCTTGACTGTGGCAGGAGTGGTGTTCAAGCCTGGCACCTTGACTGTGGCAGGAGAGGTGTTCAAACCTGGCACCTTGACTGTGGCAGGAGTGGTGTTCAAGCCTGGCACCTTGACTGTGGCCGGAGCGGTGTTCAAGCCTGGCACCTTGACTATGGCAGGAGTGGTGTTCAAGCCTGGCACCTTGACTGTGGCAGGAGTGGTGTTCAAGCCTGGCACCTTGACTGTGGCAGGAGTGGTGTTGAAGCCTGGTACCTTGACTGTGGCAGGAGCAGTGTTCAAGCCTGGCACCTTGACTGTGGCAGGAGAGGTGTTCAAGCATGGCACCTTGACTGTGGCAGGAGAGGTGTTCAAGCATGGCACCTTGACTGTGGCAGGAGTTGTTTTCAAGCCTGGCACCTTGACTGTGGCAGGAGAGGTGTTCAAGCATGGCACCTTGACTGTGGCAGGAGTGGTGTTCAAGCCTGGCACCTTGACTGTGGCAGGAGAGGTGTTCAAGCCTGGCACCTTGACTGTGGCAGGAGTGGTGTTCAAGCCTGGCACCTTGACTGTGGCATGAGTGGTGTTCAAGCCTGGCACCTTGACTATGGCAGGAGTGGTGTTGAAGCCTGGTACCTTGACTGTGGCAGGAGAGGTGTTCAAGCATGGCACCTTGACTGTGGCAGGAGCAGTGTTCAAGCCTGGCACCTTGACTGTGGCAGGAGTGGTGTTATAGCCTGGTACCTTGACTGTGGCAGGAGAGGTGTTGAAGCATGGCACCTTGACTGTGGCAGACTGCCCCTGATGTAGAGTGGACACTCCCCAGTTCTGCCAGTGGTGGACCTGCCCCTGATGTAGAGTGGCCACTCCCCAGTTCTGCCAGTGGTGGACCTGCCCCTGATGTAGAGTGGCCACTCCCTAGTTCTGCCAGTGGTGGACCTGCCCCAGATGTAGAGTGGCCACTCCCCAGTTCTGCCAGTGGTGGACCTTCCCCTGATGTAGAGTGGACACTCCCCAGTTCTGCCAGTGGTGGACCTGCCCCTGATGTAGAGTGGCCTTTCCCCAGTTCTGCCAGTGGTGGATCTGCCCCTGATGTAGAGTGGCCACTCCCCAGTTCTGCCAGTGGTGGACCTGCTCCTGATGTAGAGTGGCCACTCCCCAGTTCTGCCAGTAGTGGACCTGCCCCTGATGTAGAGTGGCCACTACCCAGTTCTGCCAGTGGTGGACCTGCCCCTGATGTAGAGTGACCACTCCCCGGTTCTGCCAGTGGTGGACCTGCCCCTGATGTAGAGTGGCCACTCCCCAGTTCTGCCAGTGGTGGACCTGCTCCTGATGTAGAGTGGCCACTACCCAGTTCTGCCAGTGGTGGACCTGCCCCTGATGTAGAGTGACCACTCTCCGGTTCTGCCAGTGGTGGACCTGCCCCTGATGTAGAGTGGCCACTCCCCAGTTCTGCCAGTGGTGGACCTGCCCCTGATGTAGAGTGGCCACTCCCCAGTTCTGCCAGTGGTGGACCTGCCCCTGATGCAGAGTGGCCACTACCCAGTTCTGCCAGTGGTGGACCTGCTCCTGATATAGAGTGGCCACTCCCCAGTTCTGCCAGTGGTGGACCTGCCCCTGATGTAGAGTAGCCACTCCCCAGTTCTGCCAGTGGTGGACCTGCTCCTGATGTAGAGTGGCCACTACCCAGTTCTGCCAGTGGTGGACCTTACCCTGATGTAGAGTGACCACTCCCCGGTTCTGCCAGTGGTGGACCTGCCCCTGATGTAGAGTGGCTACTCCCCAGTTCTGCCAGTGGTGGACCTGCCCCTGATGTAGAGTGGCCACTCCCCAGTTCTGCCAGTGGTGGACCTGCTCCTGATGTAGAGTGGCCACTCCCCAGTTCTGCCAGTGGTGGACCTGCCCCTGATGTAGAGTGGCCACTCCCCAGTTCTGCCAGTGGTGGACCTGCCCCTGATGAAGAGTGGCCACTCCCCGGTTCTGCCAGTGGTGGACCTGCTCCTGATGTAGAGTGGCCACTCTCCAGTTCTGCCAGTGGTGGACCTGCTCCTGATGTAGAGTGGCCACTCCCCAGTTCTGCCAGTGGTGGACCTGCTCCTTATGTAGAGTGGCCACTCCCCAGTTCTGCCAGTGGTGGACCTGCCCCTGATGTAGAGTGGACACTCCCCAGTTCTGCCAGTGGTGGACCTGCCCCTGATGTAGAGTGACCACTTCCCGGTTCTGCCAGTGGTGGACCTGCCCCTGATGTAGAGTGGCCACTCCCCAGTTCTGCCAGTGGTGGACCTGCCCCTGTTGTAGAGTGGCCACTCCCCAGTTCTGCCAGTGGTGGACCTGCCCCTGATGTAGAGTGGCCACTCCCCAGTTCTGCCAGTGGTGGACCTGCTCCTGATGTAGAGTGGCCACTCCCCAGTTCTGCCAGTGGTGGACCTGCCCCTGATGTAGAGTGGTCACTCCCCGGTTCTGCCAGTGGTGGACCTGCCCCTGATGTAGAGTGGACACTCCCCAGTTCTGCCAGTGGTGGACCTGCCCCTGATGTAGAGTGGACACTCCCCGGTTCTGCCAGTGGTGGACCTGCCCCTGATGTAGAGTGGACACTCCCCAGTTCTGCCAGTGGTGGACCTGCCCCTGATGTAGAGTGGACACTCCCCGGTTCTGCCAGTGGTGGACCTGCCCCTGATGTAGAGTGGGCACTTCCTGGTTCTGGAAGTGGTTCTTCCCCCACACAATTCAGATTAAATGCTGGTTACGGAGATCGAGAAAGGCTCGTTGACTTCATGCTCCACAAGGAAGATGAATGCAATGTGCCATTTACTGAGTTTGAATTACTCACGGCCCTAAACAAAGGTAAAGCCACATCCCCGGTGAGGATGGTATCACTTAAGACATATTGCGTCTACTTCCTTTAGTTCCAGGGAATCCCCTGCTTGAACTGTATAATATGAGCTATGTTACTGGGGAACTTCCTGTCTCTTGGACCAACAGTATAATAATTCCAATTCCCAAGACAAACCAAGAAAATGCTTTCCACCCAATTTCCCTTACTAGCTGCATTTGCAAAACATTCGAGAGAATGGTCCTAAACCGTCTCCTCCATAGAATAAGAACCGTGCTATCCCCCCAGATATATGGCTTCATGCATGGAAGGAGTGTGTGCATCATTGCATCACCACCTTTCTTACCCTGCACACTGAAAAGTCATATACCACCTTCCTGGATCTCAAGTCTGCCTTTGATATTGCAAATCAACATGTTATCTTGAGTGAGCTTGCAAGAATGAATATTGGTGGTCGGCTTCTTTCTTGGATCAGGGGTTACTTATTCAGCAGGAAGTCATCTGTATTTTTCCAGAGGCTAGGAGTGTAACAAGAGACTTCGAACTAGGTACCCCGCAGGGAGGTGTCCTCAGTCCTACCTTATTTAATATCTTAATAAACACGCTGTTAAACTCTATACCGAGCAACCCAACGTCCACATCATTAGCTAAGCTGATGATATAATGATACACACCACTGGGTATGCTAACACGCAGAACACTCTTAACTCTGTATTAGACTCATTTCAGCAGAAAAAAACAAAGATACTAAATCGTCGCCCACCCAGGCAGGGAGGAGCTGTTCGCAAGATGCAACTGTCTGATGGCTCCCAGCTTGACAATGTAAGCAGATTCAAATACCTTGGCCTTGAGGTGCCACTGTATGGTCCTGTTGTATTCAGACTCTGTCGTCAGTATAAAGAGAGGCTCCGAGCTCTCAAGGCTGTTGCAGGTTATCACTCAGGCTATGGTGCCAATGTCAGAATTGTCAAAATGATGTACCTTGCAGATATCAGATCTTTAGTGGATTATGCTGCACCTCTGCTTGTTTTGATGCCTGAAAGACAGCTTGGAGGGCTTGAAAAATTGCAGAACGAAGCCTTGAGGATAATCCTTGGGTGCCCTCGTACCACAAAGATACTTATCATGAGAAAGGAACTTAATATTACGAGCGTTGTTGATCGTGTTACTAAAATTTACTGTTATATTGGTTTAAAAATGCTTAGGCTAACTCATCCTAACCCTTGCACAGAAGCCCTCCAGAATTTCTTTATTGAAGGTCAGTATTGTTCCAGATGGATAACTAAAACTAGAACTAAACTCATAATATATCAGATTTATAATTTGTACCAAGACAACAACGGCACTTTCCTGCACCGTGGGAGATTACACCCTTTCCAATTTCAATCCCTCCCTTTCCACCCAAGAAACAAATTAGAGCTTTGTCTAAGCTTCGTCTTCAGGCAAAGCTCAACGCCTTAAAGCCATATTGATGCTCTCTACACAGAGCATTCTCTCTCTCAAATTATATTCACTGATAGTTCCCTACACCGCACCACTGGTGCAGCTGGAAGTGCAGTTGTAAAGACAATGGGCGATGGCTTATATCTTGAGGCCGGATAAACAACGGGGCCTCTACCCTTCAGACCGAACTATTTGCCTTGCTCCTTGCACTGAAATGTGTACAAGTCTCCAAAATTGATACATTAATTGTAAGTGACTCGTTGTCATTCTTAAATGTTCTCAACTCTTTAGGACATAACTGTAACATGCTCGTGTCCGAAGCTAGTCACAAATACAACAAAATTAATAATGATGGTAACAGAGTTCATTTCATTTGCAATCCATCTCATGTTGGCTTCCGAATGCATGGTAGAGCTGATAAGTTAGCCAAAGAATCTGCCTTTAAAGGAGACGTTGAGTGTAACCTTGGATTGTCAATGAGCAATCTGAGAGCAGCAGTACATCATGAACTTTAACAAAATGTTGTAGATCTGAGACAAAGTGAAATCGACACCAGTAATTCCATCTATCATCTTACTATTATGCAAGAGGAGACACACATCTATGGTTCAACCAATAAAATCAGCAGACTTCAAGATGTTACTACTGCTCGGCTTAGACTCGGTTACAAGTATCTCTGGGAATTCTCATTATCTGCCGATGTATACCTGACCAAATGTAAACTGTTTCAACAAAATTATTCGCACACCCTCCGTCACTATGTGTCGGAGTGCGAAAAAATACGTGAATTCAGAAACATCTCTATAACCAATGTTCCAGCAATGTGTCAATATTTCATTCAAAAGGATCTGCTACTAGAAATTTTATCCAAATATCCCCAGATTGCTAACTGTAGGTAGTAACTAAGTGACTGTAACCTATCCACCGCTGCCCACTGGATAAGGGGCGGTGTAACCTATCCTCCGCTGCCCAGTGGATGGGGGGCGTTGTGCAGGACAAACATATCAATTGTGACACTAGCTGTCCACATATGTCAGTTGCTTAATTTAGAAACTGTATTTGTGGTCGATCTCGAACCCATTGATGATATGACGACTTATACTGAATTTTGTAACTAGTTCATCATGATTGTAACTTACTTTGCTAAATGAATTGTGGGGTTCAGTCCCTGAGCCCATTATGTGCCTCTGTAACCCTTTTCACTACCGCCCACAAGATGGGGTATGGGGTGCATAATAAATGAACTAAAGTAACTAAAATACATATATAATAAAAACAAGTGAAGTAATAAAAAGGTTACTGTATTGAGACAGTAGGATCAAAATAATAATGCAGTAAGTTGCAAATGAGGAAATGAACAATAAACAAAATAGTGGGTTAAACAAGAACGAAGAAAAAATAACTTAAAATGATAAAATTAAAAACTTTTTGAAAGGAAAGGCCAGAGCTATAGTACACTTTGGTTATTAGATGAAACTATTAATCTTAATTAATCTATGTTAAATTACCATTCAAGCTGTCAATGCAATCAATCAGAGCTACCGATGTGCTTTAATATACCTACTAATCTTCCTCATCTCATTTTTCCCATGCAATGTACATGTTATCACTTTATAAATTTTGCTAGAATTTATCTACTTAAAATTATATGTTAGATTAAGGACCTGCCCGAAATGCTGAGCATACTGTTTTTTTTATTTATTATTTTTACACGTAACACATGCAAATTAAATACAATAAAAACAATAAGTACATTATCAAACAAAACAAAACAAAACAAGACAATAAACCACCGGCCAGAAGGGCCGACAGAAAATTACAAACATGAGAAATGCAAGAGCAAACATCAAAAGAGAAAACAATGTCAAACAAGCAAGCACAGTAACAGTACAAAACAAAACAGTATAAACAAAACAACTATCAAGATGTATAACATGAAACATAACAAGAAAAATACAATAAACAACAAACAAAACAAAAATAACAAACAGGTACAACATTGTAATGCACTAATAAAACACCAGTGCAAGGTACGTCACAGAAAGAAGACATGAATAAAAACACTCACACCAACCCAACCGCCTCGCAACAAAGGGAGAGGCCAAATTATACAATAATAACAAACAAGCAATCCATGCAATCAAGAAAACAAAACATAGTAACATACACAACAAACAAGCACCGGCCTGAAGGACCAAGAACAAACACATCATAGATGTCATCATGAAATAGAACAAGAAAATCGCACAGCACACAACAAGCCAAAAACAACAATAAAAAACAATAGTAAAAATAACAACAAAAACAATAATAATCAAAGATAATAATAAAAACTAATAAAAACAAACTAAAAAATAAAATAAAAATAAAATGAAATAAAAATAAAATGAAATAAAAATAAAATGAAATAAAAATAAAATGAAATAAAAATAAAATAAAAATAAAAACAAAAATAAAAATAAAACAAAAATAAAAACAAAAATAAAACAAAAGACAACACAGTCAAGCAATGCATAAGTAAAACACACATGGCAAAATAACAACATAAAAGCAAATACAGGAACAAAAAACTCCCTCACCAAAACACCGGCCTCACAACAAAGAAGGAAGAGGCATGGGCACAGAATACAAGGAGGCCATAGGGGCACATACCACTACAGGAACAAGAAATCAGCTAACATATTTGCCCGGGAACAAGACCCGGGGGAACCACACATGGAACGCGTCCCAAAGCAGCCACCTCCCCCCAAGAGGCTACACCCTCCACCGAGACCGTCATGTTATTCGGAACCCCGGCAACAAACACCTGCAAACAGGGAACCCAGATGGTGTCATGCCGGAGGCGAGTAACCACCCTCCTCCATATAACGGATACCTGCTCATCATGAAAATCCTCCGTCCATTCAGACAGCAGGATCCTGGAAACCGCAGCCTCCATAGCTTCAAGTCACAACCACGCAGGAGAGAGCCGGTCAGAGGGCACCACCACAGGAGCACCAGCGGCCACGGGCACACCACCAGATGACTGCAGGGAACCAGGGCGGCACGCATCCTTGTGTAAAGTCACTACTAGGCCACGCCCAGCACCAGAATCCGCACCATCCCTGGCAGCGGAAGCCACTACACCCCACTGCGGAGAGCCCCCTGGCGGGGAAGGAACAGAAGGCACACCCGAGACACGGGCATCAGCACCAGCAGGCACATGAACCTCCGCCACCACCATCCGCGGAGACAACGACGCATCCGGATCCACGCCGTTAACACCTGAAGACCGACAGTCACTGAACTCCCCAACATCGGCCCAGGCAGTAGACGAACGCCTGGAACGCTTGGGCTCCGGCCGGATATCGTTAGAGCCAGAAGCGGACCCAGAAACATGGGCACCACCAGCCGGACGAACTGACGTCCGACGCAGAACGGCAGCAGGCTCTACCACAGGAGGAACCAGACCACACACAGCAGGAGGCACCGCAGCCACCCCAGCACCCAGCACAAGAGGGACCCAAGGTGAGGCTGCAGGGCCCAGTCCAGCAGCTGAAGACGAGGAAGCAGATGACGACGTCCCACAGGGAGTACCGAGAAGACCCACGGGAGCAGCAGGGCCAGAGACAGGAGCAGGAGTAACATTCGACGGCACCGCAACATCCGGAGGAGTGCCAGCGACAACCTGGGGGGGGGGACAACCGGGACAACAGGCGATGCTGGGGGAGGCACGGCAGCGAACGGGACGCTCACCTCCTCATCCCCGGAGTCCTCCTCCAGAGGGAGCGGCGGGAAATCCTCTTCATGAAACAAATTCATTTGAGCGACCGGATCAGCAGTACACCCAGCAGCCTGATGCCCCAACAAGCTACACCGGAAACAAATACGGGGTTGTCGGGCATAAAACACCCGCACGTAGTACCCTAACAGCCGGACAGATGACGGAATGTCGGACCTCAGTCGCATCCCGAGGGGTCCTAATGTTGGTCTTCACACCTGAATATGTTCCAGACGAGAGCGAGTTCATCCGCACACTGACGACGGAGCCGTACCTCTGGAAGAAACGCCAGAGGAGAGACTGAGGAAACTCCATGGGGGACCCATGGACACTCACATGTCACAGCACCCCTACGGTCGAAATGGTCACAGACCCGGTGCTGTCCTACAGCTGCAAAGTACGCCCTTCGTACCTCCGGAGACAATCACGGTACACTGCCTCACCCACAAACTTGATGATGACACGGCGAGCAGTGACCAGCTCGACACCATATACGTCCTGGACCGGGACTCGGAGCATTTCATTCAAGACCAAGTCCACAAGCGGGTAACCAGCACAGCCAGTAAACTCCAAACCTATGGAGTTTTTCCTCACGACAGCTGGAATAGGGCCGCCTATCGCAAACACGCCAAGTCCCCACCATCAGGAACAGCAGGGAGGGTAGAGACACCCACACCCCTTGCCGGCGAAAACAGCAATAACCCCAAAACTGCCCAAATCAATCAATCACCCCAAAAACAATCAACAATCACCCCAAAACTGTGGGCACACGACACATCTTCACCGCTCGGCAGCCCACAGGCGACTCCAATGCTGCGCATACTAGTGGCTTTACAAAAATGTTAACACCATGCTATGTTTCCTCACAAACCCAATGTACTTTCTTGTATACACATAAATAAATAATAAATATATAATTTATAATCTGATTATTCGGCTGTTATCCCACAGTCATCGAGGAAAGACCTGAGGTGTGCCTTAGTGTTTATTTCATAAGTTTTCCCAGCGTCAGTCTTCTTAGCTAGAATTTTACCATCTCGCATAAAACAATGTTTAATTGATGCAATGAATTTTTACGGATTCCACGCAGTTCAAAGAAGAGACTTTGTGTGATCCTGGTCAGACATTCATTCATTCATATAAACAGAGGTTTGACTAGAGACTACACTTTTGCTAAGGTCTGACTTGCAGGGCAGCTATCTAATTTCACACGAATTTTTCTATTATTTTAACCAAATGATTTGGTACCACTCTATAAGCTGATTTGATGATTCTTGCTTGAATTGAATACTTCATCTCATTATGCAATTATCGGATCAGGATGGCAGCACAGTCTTTTCGGTCGGTTTTTTTGGGAAATCATTATCTCATTATCACATTATCTCATGTGAGGAGATAATGATAGAATCAAGGAGCTTATGTTGGTCTGATTCGTCTTGGGTAACAGTGTGTTGCTGTTGTAGGGGGTTAAGATGGTTCTCAAACTTTTGTAACATTTCTTCCTGTTTTCTAGTGATTTCTGCTGGTTGAAAGTTAGTTACTGTGTTCTTAAGAGAGCTTAATTCCAGTTCCAGGAGGCCGACTCTGGTAGACAGATCTTGATTATTCTTGAGCATGACTATAGCTTCACCTTGTAGGTTCATTATTATGGCTGACTGCTCTTCGATTACTGATATTTGGTCTTCATGTATTTAACATAAGAACATAAGAACAAAGGTAACTGCAGAAGGCCTATTGGCCCATACGAGGCAGCTCCTATTCTATACCCACCCAATGCCACTCATATACTTGTCCAACCCGCGCTTGAAACAATCGAGGGACACCACCTCCACCACGTTACGCGGCAATTGGTTCCACAAATCAACAACCCTGTTACTGAACCAGTATTTACCCAAGTCTTTCATAAATCTAAACTTATCCAATTTATACCCATTGTTTCGTGTTCTGTCTTGTGCTGATATTTTTAATACCCTATTATTATCCCTCCTGTTATGTCCATTCATCCACTTGTAAACCTCTATCATGTCACCCCTAACTCTTCGCCTTTCCAGTGAATGCAACTTAAGCATTGTTAATCATTCTTCATATGAAAGATTTCTAATTTGGGGAATTAACTTAGTCATCCTACGCTGGACACGTTCAAGTGAATTTATATCCATTCTATAATATGGCGACCAAAATTGAACTGCATAATCTAAATGGGGCCTAACTAGAGCAAGATATAGCTTGAGAACCACACCAGGTGTCTTGTTACTAACGCTGCGATTAATAAATCCAAGTGTCCGATTTGCCTTATTACGAACATTTATGCATTGATCCTTTTGTTTTAAATTCTTACTAATCATAACTCCCAGATCCCTTTCGCAATCCGACTTCGCAATCTCAACACCATCTAGCTCGTATCTTGTAACTCTATCATCATTACGTAACCTCAGAGCTTTACATTTATCAGCATTAAACTGCATCTGCCAATCCTTTGAATATTTCAAAACCCTATCTAGATCAACTTGAAGTGATAGTGAGTCCTCCTCCGAATTAATTTCCCTACCGATTTTCGTATCATCGGCAAATTTGCAAATGTTGCTACTCAAACCTGAATCTAAATCATTTATATATATTATAAACAACAGAGGTCCCAGGACAGAGCCCTGAGGTACTCCACTAACAACATTATCCCACTCTGACTTAACCCCATTTATACTAACTCTCTGTTTCCTTTGGAATAGCCATGCCCTAATCCAAGTTAATATAGCACCCCCAATACCATGAGCTTCTATTTTTTTAATTAGTCTTTCATGTGGCACTGTATCAAAAGCTTTGCTAAAGTCAAGGTACACAACATCACAATCCTTACCACTATCAACTGCCTCAACTATGCTGGAATAAAAAGTTAGCAAATTTGATAAACATGAACGGCCATTTGTAAAACCATGTTGCGACTCATTTATTTATTTATGTTTTTCAAGATGGAGACGAATTGTATTTGCAGTTATTGATTCAAGTAACTTTCCCACAATAGACGTTAGGCTAACTGGCCGATAGTTTGACGCAAGTGATCTATCTCCTTTCTTAAAAATTGGCACCACATTAGCTACCTTCCATGACTCTGGCACTCTGCCTGACTCTATTGATTTATTAAATATGGTAGACAGTGGCTCGGAAAGCTCCTCTTTGCATTCTTTAAGCACCCTAGCAAACACTTCATCCGGCCCTGGGGATTTGTTTGGTTTTAGTTTTTCTAATTGTTTAATTACATCCTCCCTGGTAACTGCTAAACTAGTCAACCTGTCCTCATCCCCACCCACATAGACTTGTTCGGCTGAAGGCATATTGTTAAGTTCTTCTTTAGTAAATACAGATATAAAATATTTGTTAAAAATACTACTCATCTCCTTGTCATTATCCGTTATTTGACCTGTCTCAGATTTTAATGGACCTATCCTTTCCCTAGTCTTAGTTCGATATAACTGAAAAAACCCTTTAGGATTTGACTTTGCTTGCTCTGCTATGCGAACTTCATAGTTTCTTTTTGCTTTCCTAATCTCTTTTTTAACATTTCTAACCAGTTGTATGAATTCCTGTTCTAACCTGACTTCCCCATTCTTAATCCTTTTGTACCAAGCTCTCCTTTTACCTATAAGGTTCTTTAAATTATTTGTTATCCACTTTGGGACATTAGTATTCGACCTATTCAATTTGTATGGTATACTACGTTCCTGTGCTTTGTTTAGAATTGTTTAGAATTTGGGTTAATAACTTGAGTTATGGGTTATCAGCGAAGCGCTTGAAGTCGGAACAAGTTGCGGCAGCTGGTTTAAGTTGCTCCATATGGTTACATAATTGTTGCATGGTCCGTGTCGGAGACGCCGATGACATCGCTCCACTCAGCTGTGATGGTTTGTTTTTGTTGTCAAGGGGGAGAGAGTTTTCCCCTCCCCCCCCTCCCCGGTAGCCCCCGAGAGGGAGACAACCGCACTATTCCTGTTGCTGGCCTAGCTAGTTGGGTTATTCCTGATAGGTGTGCTATCTTTCTTAGTGGCCTTACTGGGCTTGGTGTTGGTTATCTTCTTGAGATCTTGAGGTTATCTTGAGAAGATTTCGGGGCTTTAGTGTCCCCGCGGCCCGGTCCTCGACCAGGCCTCTACCCCCAGGAAGCAGCCCGTGACAGCTGACTAACACCCAAGTACCTATTTTACTGCTAGGTAACAGGAGCATAGGGTGAAAGAAACTCTGCCCATTGTTTCTCGCCGGCGCCCGGGATCGAACTCGGGACCACAGGATCACAAGTCCAGTGTGCTGTCCGCTCGGCCGACCGGCTCTCATGGTATGCATGGTAGCAGGATAAATGTAGGCAGGTAAATGGGAAAGACTCGTCGATGTGGTAACAATGCTAGTTTCCTCAACTGTATGAGTTCCTGCTTCCTCATACCCTTAATCAATAGACCTACTAGAACCACTGATAGTACTGCCACGGCTCTTAACCACATCTGGACTAACATAACCTCTCCACTTACTTCAGGGATAATCATTGACAGAACCACAGACCATTATCCCACATTTCTCCTAACCAACATTAACAAACAACCTCGAGATACAAGGGAAGATAAGTTTTAGGCTGCACAGTGAAACTTCTATAGGCAATTTCATTGCTGCTGATGCAGCAATGAAATGTTAACTCATTTTATTGCTGAACTAGGAGACCGAATTAGGTAACATAGGGAACATCAACCTAGCAGTGCAAACATTTCTTCAGAAAACTCTCAGCCTTTATAACACCCACTGTCCTATGCTAAGGAAACAAGTCACAACTAAAAGGCTAAACAATCCATGGTTTACAAAGAGAATACTTAAATCTATAAATAAAAAAATCATGACCTTGAGAAGAAGTAATAGTTAGGAGTCGTCTCCAAAGAATTTTCAAAGATTTACTCATCAATGCTGTCTAAAATAATTAGGAGAGCCAAAATAAAATACTACGAAAATAAATTCACCCAAATAATGGGCAACATTAAGTTAACATGGAGCACTATTTGCAATATTTTGGGTTAAAAATTTTTTAAAATAAAAAACCAATACTCCTATCCAATAACGACGGTTTGTTTTCAGCCTCTGATACTGCTATTGAATTAAAAAGGTTCTTCTCATCCATTGGGACATCCCTAACTAATGATATTCCATCCTCCCGTACTAATGTCAAGGACTACCTTACAGATAGTCTCTGTATCTAATGCCTGCTAACTCCACTGATGTTAATGAGATAATTATTTCCCTTAAAACAAAGTCTAATGCCCTTGCTGAGATACTAACTCTAATTTACAAAAAAGCCTCCAGATTTTTAGCTCCTGCCATTGCATTGCTCTAAAACACATAACGTGAACTCCAAACCTTTCCAGATATTCTAAAAAAGAGAGAAAGAGAGCATCCCCAGTCCATAAATGTGGTGATGCCACTGATGTCAACAACTTCAGACCTATATCAATTCTGCCAAACTTGTTAAAAATATTTGAAAAGCTAAAAAAATCTACAAGCAGCTTTACTCTAATCTACCCAAACACAATATACATAGCTCTTGCCAATATGGCTTCAGACCCAAAACGAGCACTACTGATGCACTAATTAGTATAATTAACTTGATACATGCGGCTCTTGATAAAACTGAGTTCCCTGTTGGGTTACTTGTTAACCTACGTAAGGCTTTTTGACACTGTCAATCACCAAAACCTTCTTCTTAAAATACATCATTATGGATTCAGAGGTCACTCCCTCCAATATCTTCAGTCTTACCTTACTGACAGGCCCTAGTATGTTTCTGTGAATAATTCCATTTTTCCAACCCTACCCATCAACAATGGTGTTCGTCAGGGCAGCCTAATTGGCCCTCTCCTCTTTCTTATATTTATTAATGACATTCCACATGCCTCTCAACACCTCAAACCAATTCTATTTGCTGATGACACAACCTTCATTTTCTCAAGTCCTGACCCTCTTGCTTTAAATGTCACAGTGAATACTGAATTAAATAATATCCATCTTTGGCTAACTGCTAACAAACTCACTCTTAACATTGACAAAACTTTCTATATTTTGTAATAAATCCTCAAATCAAATTAATCTAAGAATAAACAATATCCAAATTAGTAACAGAGTAGATGGCAAGTTCATTGGTGTTTTCAACGATAACAAGCTGAATTTCCAGGGACACATTCTAAATATATCAAAAAAAGTTTCTAAAACTGGTGACATTCTCTCTAAGATCAGATATTATGTACCTCGCCCTGCCCAGGTGACGCTCTATTACTCTCTCATCTATCCTTATCTCAATTATGGTATTTGTGCTTGGGGTTCTACTACCCAAAATCATTTACGTCCTCTAATTACTCAACATAAAGCTGCTATTAGAACAATATCTAACTCTGGCCCCAGACAGCACTCGGTACCCTTACTCAAATCTTTGAATATGTTAGATATTAAGTCACTGCACATCCTCTCATGTGTACTCTATATATTTAAAACTCTGAACTGTAATGTCAATCCTGGCCATAAAAACTTCTTAGAAGGTTGTTCAGAACCCATGAGCACCACACCAGAAACAAATAGCTATTTGATATTCCAAGAGTGCGCCTTAACCAAACTAGAAATGTTCGACAACTCAAGGGACCCAGCATGTGGAATGACCTTCCTAATCATGCCAAAGGCTGTACCTCTCTCAACTAGTTTAAGAGTTGAACTAACTACTACCTAATTAGCTCAATGTAACCTACCTTAATCTCTAAATGCCAACCCATGTCTTGCTATTCTAAACAATGCTGTTTGTTGACCAACTTGTACAATTGCGGATTTTTTCCATGTTCCCCCCTTTTCTTCATTTTTTTATTCCTTTTTTTCAACACAATTTATACTTTTCTCCCAATTACTATTAAGTTTTAGTCTAAGTGTTTTTCCCCTACACCTTGCTGGAAACGCTATGCGTATTAGTGGCTTTAGGTATTGTATATACTAGCTCTATCTATAAATTATCTATAAATCCAACACTATGTTTGTAACTTTGCATCTATGTATGTACTTTTCCTGAATAAATTATTATTATTATTATTATTATGAACGTTGGGAACAACTTCCTCCAGGGAGCAACACTAATGAGGTCGAAATGGGATAACATGGGTTGGTTTTGTCGTTTGTTTCAATCCCATTTGGGTCACTGTGTACTTAGCTGCCTTCAGGAGATGCTACACCATCTGTGGGCAGCCGTAGGCTCAAGGAGCAGGTAACAAAACTGGAGGGGCGGCAGAGTCGTCAGGAGCGGTGAGCGTTCGTTGTTGGGTTCTTATTCTTAGGACTAGTAGTACCTGGCCACAGCAACCTACCCTGTCCCCCAGTCTTCCTCATCATTTTCCCCCCTCACCCGTCTCCTCGTCCTCCCCACCATTCCCCACTCCACCATGCCCTACTCCATTGTCCCCTTGTTCTCCCCACCATGCCCCACTCTTCAGTCCCTATGTCCTCCCCACCATTCTCCATTTCCCCATCCCCTCGTCCCCACCATCCCAAACTCCCCCGTCCCCTCATCCTTCCCCACCATTACCCCCTCCCTTGTCCCCTCGTCCTCCCCACCATCTCTCACTTCCGTCACCTCATCATCCCCACCATTCCCCACTCCCTTATCCGATGCCTTCCCAAATAATCTGATGTTTCCATCAGAAAATTGGGAACATCAAGTGATCTGATGTTCCTATCATTGCAATATAAGAAAAAGAGTTAAAAAAATGAAATGAAAATATGAAAAAAATATAAAAATAAACTATTCTCACGCAATTAATGGTCTGGAAAAACAACACAGCTCAATTCTAACACAGTTCACACAAAATAATTAAATCAAAATGAAAAAAAATCAAAATCTAAGAAAATTCAATTTAACAATGCAATCAGAAACATTGAAAGCATAGTTTTTCCTGTAACAGGTGTGGCATCTATACTTATACTTGCGAAATGAACGGTATGGTAAACAACACAGCTCAATTCCAACACAATGTCACACAAAATAATTCATTAGAAATAAAATAAATCGAAATCTATGAAAATAAAATTTATCAATGCAATCAGAAACATTCAAATGGAATTCGTGATATATTTAATATAGCGTTCATGTTGCTATAATGTGCAACAGATGGTGCTGTTTTTCAAAAACGCATGTTTTTACCTGTCACAGGGGTGACATCTATATAGTAGGTATATAAAATGATGCGCCTATTCGAATGCAACGTTGTGTCAACATTTCAAAGCAATTGATGAAGAACTTTCGGAGATTACAGCGTGTGTTGCCCTTACGTCCAACAGATGGCGCTGTTTTTAAAAAATAGCATGTTTTTTCCTATCACAGGTGAGGCATGTATATAGTAGATATATAAAAATACACGCCTATTCGAATGCAACATTGTGTCAAAATTTCAAAGCAATCGGTAAAGAGGTTTCAGAGATTTCCCTCACATGAAAAACATGAAAAACACAGTTTTTAAGAAGCATGTTTTTATCGTCACAGACGTGACATCAATATAGAATGTATATAAAAACATGCTTGGATGTGAATGGAACGTTGTGCGAAAATTCAAAGCAATCGGTGAAGTACTTTCGGAGATCAGCGATTTTGAACAA
Organism: Procambarus clarkii; assembly: GCF_040958095.1. Lineage (NCBI taxonomy): Eukaryota > Metazoa > Arthropoda > Malacostraca > Decapoda > Cambaridae > Procambarus > Procambarus clarkii. The sequence continues at coordinate 1,169,248 of NW_027189131.1, forward strand.
ACGAACATTTCCATTTTTATTTATATACTAGCAGTACCCGCCAGGCGTTGCTGTGGCTCAGTCTGGTTAAATGGCAAAGAAAGAAAAGAAAAAGCACACGTTTCTAATATGTTTAATTTCACAATGCTTGTGGATATACATTGTGGTTTTGTTGTTCCATTGTCTGTGGAGATATAGAGATTGTCTAGTTTGCCGACTCTATAACACGCAACATATAATTGTCCATGTGAGAAGCAATCCGTGTCTAGATATAAACTGCAGAATTTTAAAGATTGGCTTTGTTGACAGTGATTGCAAACGCTAATCGAATTGGAAATTACAATCCTTTAAATTGAAATGACATATCTGTTGGAATCATAGGAATGCGAGGAATGAGGACATCTTCACCTTTGAAAGGTCTTGTCAAGATTGTTGCTTCTACGGCGTTGCTGACTAATTTTTTTACTGCAAGGCGTGTGGCGTTGCAAAGTTTTGGTGGGTTGATATTTCGCAACATGATAATTGACAAGCCGATTTTCAATTGCCGTACGTGTGATGGTATCCCTGGCAGATCGAGTGAATTAAAAAAAAATTGGATAATTAACTGCTTTATCTACTTCCACAACAGTGTCGACGAACTTGTATGTGATTGCCTCGCTTGAATGTTTTTAAGTTCTTAGACGTTTTGTTCTTGACCACAAGAATAGCTCGTTCACTTAGCCAGTTGCGATTGTTATAATTGGTTTGAATATTGGGAAATACTTTTTCAACTAGTTCTTCTTTGGACGTCATTAAATTGCAAAATTTATGAGGCAATGAAATTCGTCCTGAGGTCAGATCAACCGGCACGTTTACGTTCCCTATCTCCAGAAATTTATGTGAGAATATCTCAGCTGATGGATCGTTTTCAGTAGCAACACAACTACACGCATATGTGTAGTTAATTTAAATGTCTTTACGTGGTGCCACAAAGTAGAGTATTTCAGGCAAGCATTTATTTCATCTGCTGGTGTCGACCGAGGAATTACAAGTAATATTTGCCTGAAATCTACTGCAAGCAATATTATTGTGTTCCCAAATGGTCTGATTTTTCTACGCAAATCTTGCAATGATCGATCAAGAGCCTCGAGCGATTTTTTGTGGGGCATTGTGCATTCATCCCAAACAATAAGTTTGCATTTCTGCAATACTTTTCCCATGCCAGATGCTTTGGAAATGTTGTACGTGGGAGTTTCAATGAATTGCATGTTCAATGCCGATTTCAAAGCCGAAGTAGCAGTTCTTCCACCTGTTAGCAATGTCAGAGCATTTCCGGATGATGCAAGAGCTAAGGTTATGCCATTTTGGGATCGAAATGCTGCCAGAATCAATATAATTAAGAAGGTTTTACAGTTCCTCCTGGCGCATCTAAGAAGATTTCTCCAAGCCCGTTATTGACAGTTTGAATTATTTGATTGTTAATGCCTTTTCGCTCAAGCGTTAGCCTAGGAATATTTGATTAAACATACGACAATAGATCACCCGTGTTGTAATTTTGTTCACAACGCAATTCTACATCAAACGAAGCAGCAGTAGATCGATTCGGTGATGGCATTTCCAATTGATTGAGAAATTTGTTCGCGACATCTAAGCACACGTCTTTAATCATTATGAACGCTTTGTTGTAGATTTTTGCTGTAAAATCCATGTTCATATTTGAATTTGCCTTGCATATTCGACGGATAATATCTTCAGCCATGTGCAATTTATATTTCTCCCATAACTCTGTTGGAGATAACAGAGAGCCGGTGGTCAATATGATTGCAAACAATGCACGAATTTTATTTGGATGTGACGTGTTGGACGCGTCATTAATGCATACATCCCAGTGCCGGTCGTTCTCCAATAAATTCAGAGTTTGACATGCACTACGGGAAGTGGCATGTGTTATGCCGTTGACAAATCACAATTGCTGGAAAGACGTTGGACCAGGCACATTTACCAACAGAATGCTAAGAAAGAAGCATTCATCCTGATTAGGATGCACGGTGTACAGTCTACCTATCATAGTTTATTTGAATATGCCAGGTTGTCCGTCGACTCGCTCTCCTCGTTTGCGTTGTTCACATTTTTTGCTACTGGCATTCCATGTGTAATACGTAGGCACTTCCGAATATAGCATTGTTTTCGCAAATACGTCATTTTGACATTACGTGAAAAAAACAGTTAACGCTGTAGCCGGTGGATTCACAGCTGTTTGTTGCACAGTTGGAGCTGTGAAATAAACGGGTTGTCCATTTTCGTGTTTTCAAAACTAAAACAAAAAACACTATCGAAATATTTAAATTCAAACACAGATCAATCGACACAGCTCAATTTTACCACCAATTGCACGGAAAAATAATAAGAACTGATAAAAAAAAGAAATTAAAAACAATGAAAAAAGAAACAAATAAATTATACCCACAAAATAAACGGTATGATAAACAACACAGCTCAATTCCAACGCAAAGTCACACAAAATAATTAAATCAAAATTAAAATAAATCAAAATATATGAAAATTCAATTTATCAATGCAATCGGGAACATTGAAATGGAATCATAACATATTTTGAATAGCTTGTGTTGGTCTTATGTGCAACAGATGGCGTTGTTTTAAAAAATGCATCTTTTTACCTGTCACAGGTGCGTCAGCTAAATAGTAGGTATATAAAAACATATACGTATTTGAATGGAATATTGTGTCAAAATTTGAAAGCATTCAGTGAAGAACTTTTGGAGATTAAAGCGTGTATTGCTCCTACGTCCTACAGATGGCACTGTTTTTCAAAAAAAGCATGTTTTTTCCTGTCACAGTTGAAGCATGTATATAGTAGACATATAAAAACACTCGCCTATTACAATGCAACGTTGTATCAAAATTTCAAAGCAATCGGTAAAGAGGTTTCGAACATTTCCCTCACATGAAAAACACAGTTTAAAAAAAAAAAAAAAAATTCCTGTCACAGACGTGATATCGATATAGTATGTATATAAAAACTTGCCTGCATGCAAATGGAATGTTGTGTGAAAATTTCAAAGCAATCGGTGAAGAACTTTCGGAGATTAGCGATTTTGAACAAACGAACATTTAGATTTTTATTTATATATAAACATATATATTAGTATATTTTGGTAGCAGTCTTTCTTGTAAACATATGTTGTTATATATGACCGAAAAAGTAAGATTAATAATTCTAACACGACTCATGCAGTCCATATTGGTCTGCTTCCACCCTGTTGCAAATACACTTGTATTCAGTGTGAATTGGGGCACCAAGGCGGAGGGGCCGCTGCTACACGAAGGGATTCTGGATCTAGGCGTGTGCCTATTGCTGACATGGGTACTGCCAGGAGGAAGTCTCCTGCATGAGGGGGCAGGCACTGCTCTGAGGCGGGCTTTCTCCTTGTCTGATGTTGCGGCGCTGAGCATGGTATCAGCTACTTTTTCCAATAGTGGGTGGTCCCGGCCGGACTGTTTGTATTTTTTTGTTGGCTCTATAATGGATGCTAGGGCTGCAAGAGCATCCCACTGGTTTGAACATTCAGTGAAAGCAGGATCGTGTATTCCTGCAGAATCTCTCAGGGTTGCATGTAAGATATCTCTGACGAGGTCGTGCGATGCATAAGAGGAAAGGAAGGCTGGTAGAGCAATTTTGGAGGCTGTGCGGACACCAAGGCCGCCAAGTTTTACAGGAAGGGTTGCTTGCTCCCACTGAGAATCGTCCAATGGGAGGTTCAGGACTTTCACCAGCATGGACCTCAGAAGGGTGTTAAATACATTAAACTTAGGGCTGCTGTAGGATGGAGAACATCTCAGAAAGTAGGTCAACTTAGGGAGAGATAGGCATCTTGTGAGGAGAAAGAGAGCATCATGGGCATCAATCTTGTCAATCCTGTCCATCATTCTCTTTAGATCAGTGATTTTTGCATCCAGGACCTCTTTGATTGCTTGTGGGCCAATGAGGGCACCCAGGAGAGTGCAGTCCGGTGACTCGACAACGAGAATGTCTGGAAGAAGTATGAACATCAGAAGTCCACCAGATAATAGGGTTAGGGAAAAGGACATTCCCTTGTTTGTGCCTGAAGAGGCAAAGAGCTTCTTCGAGCATTTTGAAAAAGTAGCCAGTATTAAAGAGTGACCACAGGAGGAATGGGCCCAGCTGGTCCAGTTAAGATTGACCGGTGCTGCCAGAGAGGCATACACCCAATTGTCACTGGAAGAGTGCCATGATTATGCCACAGTGAAGAACAGCATATTGCGCTCATTTCAGTTGACCTCAGAAGCTTATAGGAACCGCTTCAGAGAGATGATGAAAGTTGGAGCATGTACGTTTGCCGAGACAGCAAGGGATCTGGAAAGACGATATCAGAAATGGATTGAAGCTGACGGAGTAGGATCTTACACTGACCTGAAGCAATTGATGGTCATGGAAAAGTTCTTAGAAATGATGCATCCCGAGATAGAGTTCAAGATCCAAGAAGCAGGGATAAAGGAGTTGAGACATGCTGCAGATAGGGCGGATATGATTACGGAAGCATACAAGAGATTTAAGGGAAAACAGAGTGAAGAATGAGGTGAGACGCAGCAACAGCAGACCCAGTGCAGTCTGGGGAGGAAGAAGTTTTGGGGGACAGACAAGCAAATCAGCAAATTTTAAGCCCCAGGAAGGAAAATTGCCGAGTCTGCCTGCTGGAGGTAAGCAGAAAAATAAAAATGTGCAGAGGAGACAAGAGTCCAGTGAAGCTCCACAGAGTACGAGTAGTACGTCTGGCCCGAGGAACTCCAATATGAGTTGGCAGAGTCAGAGCCACTCAGGGGCGTATAGGAAAGATTTCTCCCAAATAAAGTGCTACAAGTGTAATAGATTAGGTCACATGATGCGACATTGTCGGCAGGGCAAGAGAGTCGTGACCACGTGTGATCCCCCGGAAGAAGTATGTCGATGTACAACAAGAAAAGCCACAGAAGGTAGATTTGATGAATGAGCATTATAGGCCGTTCATTAGCAAAGGATGGGTCGGTATAGAGGGTCAGCCTGAGGTAGAGGTTAGTATCCTCAGAGATACTAGAGCCAATCAGAGTTTGATTCTGAGAGGTCTAATCGGAAACAATCAACTGTTAGCTGGCAGTAGGAGGATAAAGGTTCATGGGTTGTTGTCTAAGAGTGACATGCCCATGTGTGCTGTCCAGTTGAAGTTAGATTATTTGTCGGGGGAGGTGATGTTGGGAGTGTGCCCCAACATACCTGTTCCTTAAGTCCAAGTGATCCTGGGGAATGACTTGTGTGGGTCCAAGGTGTTGCCAGAGCTGATAGTAAAAGCTGTGCCGGAGGAGTACCAGAATGTCTGCGGTACTTGTCCTAGTCAGCATCCTCGAAGATGAAGCAGAGGACAGTCAGGTCTTTGTATATCCGGCCTGAGTAGTGACAGAGTCGGATGTAGCCGCCGAGGATGACACTGGAGATGATGTAGCAGTGTCGACTCCACCAAGGGAGGTCAACGTGGACATGTCTGGGTTGTTCGGTGAAGGTTCAGCTCAGAAAAAGGAAGATTTGAGGAGACAAGAAATGAAGATGACCCTACCTGAACGGTTCAGCGTGAACTGAGCGGACCTGATTAGGGGACAGAAAGAGGGGTGTATAGATCTAATCAGGGAGGCGAAAGGGGGAAACTGATGTCCGAAGTCCCCCCATGTATTACAACTTAGACAATGACGTACTAATGAGGAAGTGGCGACCCGACAAAGCCGGCGCAGATAAGGTATGGTTAGAGAAGCACCAAGTGTTAGTGCCAAAGGAGTTCAGGATGGCAGTGCTAGAACTAGCCCACTCCGTAGATATGGCAGGGCACTTAGGGGTAAAGAAGACCTTAAATAGGTGCAGGAGCACTTCTATTGGCCGAACGTGTGGAAGGATGTAAAGAGGTATTGTAGGACATGTTAGGCATGCCAATGTGCAGGTAAGCCGGCTCCAGCTATACCGAAGGCACCTTTAAAGCCCATACCGGCGTTTAGTGAACCTTTTGAGAGGGTCTTGATAGACTGTGTAGGTCCGTTGCCAAGAACCAGAAAAGGCTACGAGTATTTACTGACCATAATGTGCACAGCCACCTGTTTCCCCGAAGCGATCCCCCTGAGAAGAGTGACGTCACGAGCCGTTCTGAATAGACTACAGAACTACATTGCGTGGGTAGGTGTTGGATATTTCCAACACCGAATACAACATTGTTGTATTCTCATTACTTATTACTAACCATACTAAATATTGTAGTAAGTAAATCTAACAACACGTAGAATTCTCATGTACTAATAATTCATCTGTGCAGTAGGCTAGAATTCTCACGTCACCTGACGCCAGTATTGCGTCAGATTTCCTTACAGTAAACACATTATATCCAATTTGTGTGAGAATTAAATATGATTCTCCATAATTAAAGCATTCTGTATGACAACCGATTGCAGACGAATTGTTCTCTAACTAAAGGCCGAATAGAGCGTTAAAATCATAGTGTCTACCTCGCGATAGAGTTAACGACATCAATGAATGCCATGGGGAGACATTAATTCCTCTCCCTTATATATTTACTATTCTTAAATTGCTAAATAATAATATTTTGTTCCTCTAAATAATAAACCCGTCCAGTCTTTAACGTTTCAAGCGCAAATGCGAGAAATATTAATGTTCGAGACAATAATTTGTTTTATGAACGCCGACTCGGCGTGGGTTGAGGGACGCCATCCTCCTCAGTACGCGGACACGTGCGGAGCCAAAGGAAGCAGACCTGCGCTTACCGTACTCATAAGAAGACGCCATTGCCCAGCAAATAGGGCAGGTGTTATCCATCCTCAGATGAAAGTCGCCACTGTGAGGCGTGAATAACCTTGCAGATAATATCTTCAACTAGTGCTGGTGTTAAATAAGGAGCCCTTTGACTTGGTTCCTGACGACACGTGATCAGCCAGCTGAAGCGCATCACTATCCAGGATAGGTTCACCGGAGCCTGGGATGCGAAATATGGCAATCTTAATACTTATACAGTGCCCACAGCTAAGTTTCTTTTATTTGATGCATCAGGTAGAAGATTGATGATAGCAGGGTGATTGTTCGTTAAGAAGCGCGATAACACCTAATAACAGGTGATTAAAATTTATCACCTGTAAAATCTTAATATTTTGAATATAAATTGAGTAGTTAAATCAGTTGCTATTGGAAATTATTTATCTTGCAGCACGAGAGAAGAATTCCTCATGCTGCCTTCCTCCATGTTAGCCCGTTCCACTCGTTAGTGTACCGAGTCTGGAGAATAAGAGGACTTCTATGGCTTACTAAAGGAATCTTCATCAAGCTAAGATTTATTTCCTTTTACTATTCTGTTGCAATATATATTTATGCAGAATGTTTTGAGATTAATGTGTGATTTACTGTAATTCATTATTATGCTCATATTTTATATTCCTCTCTATGCTAATGAGATTAGTTTCAACATTATCTTATAGGATTAGATTATTATTAATTGAATTAGTGAACGAACCACACTAATTCCTGGACGTACTTACCTCCAGTAATAACCCCCCAATGTAGGTGTTTGAGGTTTGTTTCATTTAATAATACAGCCCATTAATTATTATTATGATCATGCTTTCTAGTTTAATCCATAGTCACTGGTTTCATCTAGGAATTATCTAATGATCAGAAATTCTCAGTTTCCCTCTTTACTTTAAAAGCGGGTGGTCCTTCGTAATTTAATTTACTACATTAATAATTAAATAATCAGAATCAAGCCCCAAATATCCCACAGTAGGTATGCCCAAGGTAGTCCAGACGGACCAGTGGAGCGTCTTCCAGTAGAAGTTGTTTAGGGAAACTGTGAAAGGATGGAGGGTAGAGCAAGTGCGCTCGTCACCGCATCACCCTTAGTCGCAGGGAGCGTTGGAGCATTTCCATGGAACGCTAAAGAGCTTGTTGACGGTATACTGCGCTGAAGAAGGGAGTAAGTGAGACGTGGCATTACCATCCGTGTTGTTTGCCATCAGGGATGCGGTAGTGGAACCACTGGGATTCACCCCATTTCATTTGGTGTACGGACACTCAGTGAGGAGCCCAATGGGTACACTGAAGGAACAGCTCACCGAAGATAGGCAGAAGGTGGATGTGGGACAATATGAAAAGACTTTTAGAGAGTGACTCTCTAGGACCAGAGATTTGGCCAAGGAAAATCTGACAACGTCCAAAACGGAGATGGTCAGATATCACGACAGGAAGGCAAAGGACAGGAGATTTCAGGAAGGAGATCAGGAGTTAGTCCTCCTGCCGGCGAAAGGAAGTATATACGAGTTTAGATTTTGTGAAAGCAAAATCGTATACCATCCAGAAGGCGCTAGAGGATGTGAATTATGTAATACATATGCTAGATCGTCCGAGGAAGTCACAGGTTTGCCACGTGAACATGATAAAGAAGTACTATGACAGAGATAACCTCTAGGCGAAAATGAACAGATGGAAACCCCATTGCAAACGACTGTGCTTTGTGTGGGAGACGGCAAAGGAATAGAGGAGGATAACGGTAAGTTAGAGAGGGCCGATGGCGCGAAGATATCGAATACGGAAAGTCTGGCCAAGATTAGTGAGCATCTGGGTCATTTGGAGGATGACCAATGCCAGGAACTAGTGGAGATCCTCCGGAAGAATAAGTCGTTATTCACGGACGTGCCCAGAAAACACCGCGGAACGGTGCATGAAGTAAATGTAGGGAGTGCTGACCCCATCAAGCAGCACCCTTACAGAGTTAACCCGGAGAAAGCAGCGGCGATGAGAGCAGAAGTAAAGTATTTGCTAGATAACGACTAGGCAGAGGTTAGCGACAGTGACTGGGGTTCACCGTGCCTCCTCGTAAAGAAGAGTGATGGTACGTACCGGTTCTGCACCGATTACAGGAAAGTGAATGCAGTCACAGTCGCTAACTCGTTCTTGATACCATTCATAGATGATTGCCTAGATCGGATTGGGAGTGCGCGGTATGTCTCAAAAATAGACCTGCTGAAGGGATACTACCAGATTTCCCTGTCCTAGGAAGCCAAGAGGGTTTCAGCGTTCGCGACACCCGACGGCTTGTACCAGTATAAAGTGGTATCGTTCGGAATGAAGAATAGTGGCTGTTGTTTCCAAGGAGTAATGAATTAGGTATTACAAAGGATGTGCAGTGTACATCGATGATATCATAGTGATCGCTGATTCCTGGAAGGATCACGTGGATTGACCTTTAAATTTGTTCGATCGATTGGAGAAGGCCAACATGACGATCAACTTAGCAAAAAGAGAGTTTGGAAGAGCCCGCCTGGAGTACCTTGGATATATAGTAGGGCAAGGTGAGGTTGCTCCGGTAAGAACAAAGGTAGAGGCCATCGACAACTTCCCAGTACCCAGGAGTAAGAAAGAATTGTTGATACCTTGTGCAAAAATTTCTCCACTGTAGCCGCTCCTATGATGAATTTGTTATCAAAGAGCAAGAAGTGAGAGTGGAATGGAACAGCGCAAGAAGCGTTTGAAAAGACCAAAAGACTTTTGACCGAGGCGCCTGTACTAGTGTCGCCAAATTTTGGAGTGCCGTATACGTTATTTGGTGATGCCAGTGATATAGGGGCTGGAGCTGAATTGACGCAGCAGAGTGATGGAATTTATTGCCCCGTGTCCTTTTTCTCGAAGAAATTCGTTAAGCACCAGAGGTCGTACAGTACGGTCGAGAAAGAGACCTTGGCACTGGTGATGGCATTGAAACATTTTGAAGTGTATGTGAGGGGGGAAGGAGACCCAGTGACGGTGTATACAGACCATAATTCCCTAGTTTTCCTGAGAAAAGTGAAGCATGCGAACCAGAGGTTAACCAGGTGGTTTTTATTGCTCCAAGAGTATGACCTGATGATAAAACACATAAGAGGACGAGACAATGTAGTGGCTGATGCGTTATCTCGAGCCTAGCCACTGGAATAATTCTCAAAAACAAGGGGGAGGGAGTGTTATGATCCTAGGTAGCCGAAAAACGAGTCTCCCCTTTGAGAATTATTCTATTAGTCCTGACCTGACTAGGAGGTCAAAGAAATATAGACATGAAGGTTCATAAGTAAAATAATTGGTTGGATTTGATAGATAATTTAAGAATGTGGACAGTGAATAAGAAAATAAGTAAACGACTTGATATAAGATGTGGCGAGTTTGCTGGAGGCGTTAGGCTCGTTTGAGAGGAGCTTGAGCTCACTTGAGCTGAAGAAATCGTGAGGGGAGGGCGTGCTCCGTTTGACCCCTTGTTAGAGAGGAACCCCTGTTTGATACACCTTCAAGAGGAAGGAAGTGGACAGACGTCTCGACTGAGGAATAAGTTCGGAGGCATGTCAGTTCAAGTCAGGAACTGCGGAGGGTGTTGAGGGAGCAGTTAAAGCAGTTCTGGGGGTAGCCTGAGGCGCCCTAAGTGTCGCCGCCCCATCGAGGAGAGCCCTGCAGGAGACCTTTTAGTGGTAAGCATAATTTTAACCAGTTTACAGTGATTGCCTATAGCTGATAGTGTGCCCAGCGGTCGTAACGAATGTTTATTGATACATTAGGCATATGCTATTAAGGCAGAAGGCCTAAAATAAGAGAGTAAAGATGGAAGAACATCCTGGAGGGTGGAGCGATGTTTGTCCACTCCGACCACTGGAGGGCAACTGAGAAGGACAGCTGCCTCGAGGGCCGCTGGGCCGGGCGGAGGATGGACCAGCCCAAACGTCAGTCCACACTCACAGCATGAAGAGAGCAGAGAGATGTTGGGTGTAAACATATTGTGTGGTTTATTTCGTTTATGTGTTCATAGGGAAACATTTTTATTGGCGTGTCAATGGGTTGCAGGTTTGTCTGGGGAAGAAGTTGCTGAGAACGTCGAAGCCAGCAGAGAGGAAGTAGTTGATGAGACTCCAAGATTGTGGAAGGTACTGAGCTCTGTGGGAGAGCAGGCATATAGTGAGGAAAAGAACCTCAAGCTGTGAGAAGAGGAGTAGTAGAATGAAGTTTCACACGCTTTTGTGATACCAATGGTGAAGCACCATTGCTGCTCAAGGAAGACTTCATGGTGTAGCGGCCTGGAAGAGCTGCGGAGGATCCTGGAAGATAAACCCGGAAGAACCTGATTGTGTCAGGGTAGTAAACTTCCAGATGTGGACGGGAAGTTCTAGTTGACTAATTGTAGGGAGTTGGTAGAGTGTTTGGTGGCCATTAGCGTGCAAGACGCAGTGAAAGGTGTATGATTGACTACTATTTTTGTTCCAAGAAGTACTTTTACTTAAATATAGAATTATGACCGCAGGCTGGATTACCTGCAGTGACATACATGTGTTCTAGGACTGATAGGGTGATTGATTGATCATTGTTGTTTATCAGGGAATATTTATGTTGATGTTTATAAAATTATAGCCATAGGCTGAAATGCCTGCAGATATTTATATGTTCCAGAGTTGGTAGCGCTATATTATATTGTACTGCATGAATTACCCACTTGGTGAAGCTGATAGTGCAATATTATCTTATAAGACTTGACCTACTTGATGAGGATGGTATTATTAGGTGGTGAGTCAGGAGTTAGGATACCACTTGATAAGCAGATGATAGAGTCCTGATTGTATTGGAGTGCAACCTGACTACAATAGTTTAGAGTGTTGGAGATATATATTATTATACGTGTATATGTATTGTCCATGTGCCTTGTCCAGTAAATGTATTCAAATTTGCTGGTGTTTGCCCTTGTCCATCAGAATCTGCCACCGAATCTCACTATGCTGGAGTTCCGTAAGTTGCAGAGGGAGGATCCCTCATTAACACCATTATTCTTCCAGGCCGAGACTCAATCTGATAGTATTCCTGGGTTCTTTATAGAGAACCAATTGCTCTACAGCAGGTACCGACCCAGTAAACTAACGGAGGATGACGATTGGGCTAATGTCGATCAACTAGTAGTTCTCACCAGCCCGATATTCTACGCCTGGCCCAGGGAACGCTTTCTCACTATGGTTTTAATAAAACCTATCACGCCATCAGACAAGACTATTACTGGCCAGGTATGATTCAGGATGTAAAAACTTATGTACAACAGTGTCATACATGTCAGATGGCAGGAAAACCCAACATCTCTTCCCAAGGCTCCCTTGATTCCTATCCCGGTGCCTTCGGAACCCTTTCGCAGACTCATCATAGACTGTGTTGGTCCTTTACCCCGGACCAGTTCTGGCAACGTTTATATACTAACCATCCTGTGTCCAAATACCAGATTCCCCATAGCAGTCCCTGTAAAGAACATTACGGCTGCTACGGTGGTGAAGCAACTGTTGAAGATCTTTACACAATATGGTTTTCCTCGGGAGATTCAAAGTGACTGCGGCACCAACTTCACCAGTGATCTCTTCAAGAAGACACTGGAAGAATTCAACATTACTCAGGTATTGTCCAGCCCCTATCATCCTGCTTCACAGGGTTCTCTTGAACGAAGTCACCAAACTATAAAATCACTCCTTAAGAAATTTTGAAATGAACCATGAAAGACTGGGATAAACAACTTAACATCATCATGTGTATTTTCAGAAGTCTCCCAAATGAGTCTCTAGGAGTATCTCCTTATGAGATGCTCTACGGACGTAAGTGCCGTACTCCTCTCAAAGCTTTTAAAGACTCTCTATGTAATGCCACCTTCAGTGACCCTCAGAATGTGCCCCAGTTTCTTCAAAACTGAAAGCACCTTCCAGAGAATATATAAATTTGCCATTGATAATTTATTAAAAGCTCAAGATAGAATTAAAACTCATTTTGACAAACATAGTAAAATCAGGAAATTTAAAGCAGGAGACTTCGTTTTAGCATATTTTCCGATCCCTGGTTCTCCATTGCAAAATAAGTTTTCAGGACCTTACCGCATCAAGGAGTGCAGAAACAACCATAACTATGTTCTTGAGACTCCAGATAGGCGGCGGAGGACACAGTTGTGCCAGGTCAATCTTTTGAAGAAGTATAAAGGTACACCCCCCCACTGTATTAGTATCTCTCTCCACCTTTCAAGATCCATACCTCCACAGTGAGACCTTCCCTGCTTCTCCTCCTGGAAGTACTAACTCTGAGTTAGTACCTTCCAACTCGGAAATTCTTACAGATCTTCCTAAATATTTGCAGGACTGTAACAGTGCTCCTCTCATCAGTCTTCCAAGAACATCAGAAGTTGTTCAGTGATGATCCCCAGGAATGTAATGTGGTTCAACACGACATCCAGCTACTTCCTGATACCCGGCCGATTCGTCAACCCTTCTACCGCATCAGCCCGTACAAAAAGGAAGTTATGCGTGCTGAGGTACAGTACCTTCTGAATCATGGGCTGGCCACCCCTTGTGAGTCCCCTTGGGCCTCACCCTGCATCTTGGTGCCGAAACCTCACGGTAAAGTAAGATTATGTACAGACTATAGGAAACTGAACCTCGTGACCATCAAGGATGCTTACCCTTTACCTCGTATAGATGATATCCTTGACGCCGTAGGTAATGCTACTTATCTCTCCCAGATTGACTTGTTAAAGGGCTACTATCAGATTAGTCTCACAGAGCGGACTAAGGAAATATCTGCCTTCACCACTCCTTTTGGCCTGTACAGATATGAACGCCTTCCTTTTGGACTGTGTAATGCCCCAGCCACCTTCCAGCGAGCTGTCAACTGCGTCATCCATGGCCTAGATCACACCTACGCCTACTTGGATGACATCGTTGTGGCAACTGACACCTGGAACGAACATCTGCTCCAGCTGCAACGATTGTTCTCCAAGCTCCTGACAGCTGGCCTTACCATCAACTTGGGCAAGTCCACCTTTACTAAAGGTAATGTGCGTTATCTTGGTCATGTGATAGGAAATGGCAGCCTAGCTCCTTTAGCCATTCATACTCAAGCCATTCAGCATTACCCTCAACCTACAACCAGGAAGCAGCTCCTGCGCTTTCTTGGCCTTGCATCTTACTATCGTAGGTTTGTAAAAAGTTTTAGTACGGTAGCGACACCACTGATTAATCTGACCAGCCCCAAGCAACGGTATCATTGGACCATTCAACAGACCGTTGCCTTTGAACAACTAAAGTCTCTGCTATGTTCTAATCCCATTCTCGCCTCTCCAGATATTACGAAGCCCTTCATCATCAATGTCGACGCAAGTGGCACCGGCATCGGGGGCGTTCTAATGCAACAGCGTGGCGAAGAGGTGGCGTGGCCTCTCAGCTACAAATTGAAGACTCATCAGAGGAACTATAGCACCATAGAAAAAGAACTCCTCTCCATCGTCCTGAACCTTCAACATTTCGAACCTTACCTACAAGGTAATCGGTTCATTACCATCTATTCAGACCACAATCCCTTACGATTTCTGCAACAAGTCCAATTCAGCAATCAATGTCTTCTACGCTGGGCTCTGTACCTACAGAACTTTAACCAGGAGATATTCTTCATTAAGGGCTCGGATAACATCATAGCAGACATCCTCTCCGGAGTCTACAAGGTAGAGGCAGCTACTCCTACCACTCTACCGTCTAATGAAGTAACTTAACCTATAAGAGAAGCCTTCGGGGGAGAGCTGTGACAGTAATCTCTTTCAAGAGAGATTTAGCCTGCTCCTTCCTACATCACGTTACTTCTATACTTCTGCAACACCATGATACCACATTCAAGAATAGCATATAAGTGGAATAACAGACATCTCTACAGGGGGTACACTACCTACTCTCATTCTCCTCACCCCCCTCCCTCACTGTCGGCGCACCACCTCGTCGATCACCAAACGACCACTTCAAACCAACACTCTCCCCATTAGTGAATCAGCGACTTCACGCGACTCCAGCGCTATCTGCATCATCTATATTTAATCTCGCATGAGCAGTTGGCCTCAGAATATTCTTGTGCTCTCGAGCTGACGCTTCTATCTAAGCCTACGTCCTGTATATTAGTAGAGGTTTCAGCCAGCCCACTGTTCTCAGCACCTTTAACTAATTTTTGTCTTGCTTATTGTAGAGTAAAGTAATCATTATTTTATTTTATATTGTGTTTTGTCTTTGTATATATTTTGATCTGCACTGTACATAGCCAAGGGATTATCTTTATTTTGTTTATATTTGTATAAAGTTAATTATTTATAAGATTTGTTTTGCGTGTTTTTCCCTTTCACTTTACCACAGGAGACAACCGCCAAACAGTCAACATTTTGTTTCTCTTTTTTTTTAATGTGATTTGCATTTACACCAGCCATAGAGAAGACTGCCTTAACACCTACATTTCTCGTATATATATATATATATATATATATATATATATATATATATATATGCGAACAAGCCTGAATGGTCCCCAGGACATATGCAACTGAAAACTCACACCCCAGAAGTGACTCGAACCCATACTCCCAGAAGCAACGCAACTGGTATGTACAAGACGCCTTAATCCACTTGACCATCACGACCGGACATAATGAGGTGATAGCCGAGGCTATTTGAACCACCCCACCGCCGGCACTCGGATAGTTATCTTGGGCATAGCATTTTACCAAATCACCTCATTCTTTGGGGCACACGTGAGGAACACAAATGCGAACAAGCCTGAATGGTCCCCAGGACATATGCAACTGAAAACTCACACCCCAGAAGTGACTTGAACCCATACTCCCAGAAGCAACGCAACTGGTATGTACAAGACGCCTTAATCCACTTGACCATCACGACCGGACATAATGAGGTGATAGCCGAGGCTATTTGAACCACCCCACCGCCGGCACTCGGATAGTTATCTTGGGCATAGCATTTTACCAAATCACCTCATTCTTTGGGGCACACGTGAGGAACACAAATGCGAACAAGCCTGAATGGTCCCCAGGACATATGCAACTGAAAACTCACACCCCAGAAGTGACTCGAACCCATACTCCCAGAAGCAACGCAACTGGTATGTACAAGACGCCTTAATCCACTTGACCATCACGACCGGACATAATGAGGTGATAGCCGAGGCTATTTGAACCACCCCACCGCCGGCACTCGGATAGTTATCTTGGGCATAGCATTTTACCAAATCACCTCATTCTTTGGGGCACACGTGAGGAACACAAATGCGAACAAGCCTGAATGGTCCCCATTCCCCCATGTCCTGGGGACCATTCAGGCTTGTTCGCATTTGTGTTCCTCACGTGTGCCCCAAAGAATGAGGTGATTTGGTAAAATGCTATGCCCAAGATAACTATCCGAGTGCCGGCGGTGGGGTGGTTCAAATAGCCTCGGCTATCACCTCATTATGTCCGGTCGTGATGGTCAAGTGGATTAAGGCGTCTTGTACATACCAGTTGCGTTGCTTCTGGGAGTATGGGTTCGAGTCACTTCTGGGGTGTGAGTTTTCAGTTATATATATATATATATATATATATATATATATATATATATATATATATATATATATATATATACATATATATATATATATGCAATTGACGATCACAAAACACTGATCATTTTATGCGGAAAATCCACAGAGAAATATGAAATGAGGTGAACGTTTCGGCTTTGTTAAAGCCTTTGTCAACACCAGACTGACTAAGGAGAAGGGAGAAGGGGGGAAGATATATAGGCCGACACCTGACCACCCCATCCCAAGGATTGGTCAGGTGTAATTAACCAAAAACAGGTATAGCTTAGCTTAGAATGGTCAAAGAGGATTAAGCGGTCAGAGAATAAGGATGAAAGATTAAAGAAAAGCCTCATGAACACACAATATATGAATATACAATTATAATGAGACATTGTAAGCCTCTCTATCAGAGTTGTTTCTTAAACTGTTGTGCAATATTATAACTTAAAAATGGATCAAGTTTGTACATTCCAGTACTAACATTAAGAAGGTTTGGACACTGACTGATTAGAGCAGACTCAATCAAATTCCGTTCCACGAAATCCCCACAATTGGTAATGCTTTTTGCCCCATTCCAGTTAATATTGTGATCGCATAAACTCGTATGTAGATACAATGCATTAGACGTTTGGGCAGTTCTAATACTATAAGCATGTTGTGACAACCGCAATTGTAAGGACTTTCCTGTTTGTCCAAGGTACACAGAATCACAATCATTGCAGGGAATCGAATACACACAACCTGCTGTATCAGGGGAGTTTTTTATTAAATTGGATTTGATCGTACTATTAGTGAACACCAAATTTATATTAAGTTTCTTAAAAATCAGAGACAATTTTTCTAGTCCACTCGCTCATTTC